>NC_081837.1:4947500-5247500 GCF_030867095.1 Alligator mississippiensis | reverse complement strand
TACATGCTGCATTTTCCACTTCTTGTGCTGCACGCCACATCTTTCATTTCATAACAAATAGGGTTAAGCCAGATTCAAGCCTCCCCAAAGTCTGGGCTTGTTTGGATCTGGGGTTTCAAATCAGGCTCATTTTTACAATTTAAGAAAATACTTTAGGGCTTATCGTTCCCAAAGATAGACTCCAGAACCTGTTAGAAAGGACTAGTCCCCTACAGAGCTCTGAACAGAGCTTTAGATACCTCCGGCCTCCACAAAGCTCCCCCAGTGGGTCCACTCTGCAACTGGGGTGGGTTCACATCTGAATGCCACAGGGAAAGGAAGAAACAGAGAACAAGAGCAATAGTCGCCAAGTAGAACAATAGGTGTATAAGAGCATCATGCTTTCTGGGTCTCTGGCCCAGTCCAGAACAGGTTTTATTCTTGGGGTCAGATGCAGCTGGGATGTAAATCCAAAGCATCCATTGGAATGGATTTTGTACCCAGCTTGAATCTGCCCCATGCAGCCTGATCTCTGTAATAACTCAATGACTGAACGAGCATTTATTATACTTAAGGTATGACACCAAGCAGCAGTGACAGGCTATGTGGAGCCTATTCGGTGTTAATATGAATGTGTGGATTTTGGGGAGGTGGCGGGGAGAGGGGAGATGACTGAGACATGCATAGTAGCCAGCTGCTAAACATTAACAGTTTGGCCACATTTACTTTTCTGTGATGCAAGAAGGCATAATTTTAAGAACATCCCATCTGAAGACGTGCGATACTGTATTTTAACCCCTTCACTTCTGCTTGGCTGGGTGGGAAACTTTGAAATGATTGTTCTCCTGATGGGACTGCTGTTTTGTGAGGAGACTTCACCAGGAGACGGTTGGACGCTCTTTGTAGGTCAGGGAAGGGTAAACTCAAAATGTGATTTACAGGGGCAAAAAGTTCATCTGAAATTAGGAGGTTGCCCTTTGAATAGCAGGCATGGGGAGGAGGCTAAATATGCATTTTAAAATGGGCAGAGACACATTCCAAGGTAGAAATCTTGCATGTCATTTTAGCAGCCAGTTCTTAACTTTGGGGCACATAAATGAAAAAAGTTATTAGATTCAGGGATGAGAACAGATTCCCTGGATGCAGACAAATAAGTGACCCTTTGTCTACAGGACAGGGAAATTCTCTTTTCATAGCATATGTATTGCACACTAAGCCCTGTGCAATGTAGGCATGTGTGTGCACACATAACCCTCACCCATGTGCATACTTCTCATGCCCAGCACAATTTCTGCAAGCAAATGAGCAAGACTTCAGCAGGTTTCAAAGCCTTCAGGTAATTTGGTTGCTACGGCTCTCATCTTTTGATGAGAAGAAAGGTGTCCCTGCTCTGATTTCATTTGAGACTCCTTTTCCTTGCCAAATTTACTCCCATGTCACATGCCTTCCAGCTTCTGGTGCCTCCAGGAAGACTAGATTGCAAGGCACCAGATGGCTCAGAGAGAAGAGCCTGAAAACTAAGACTGCCCTGTTGGAACAGTTGATCCGAGCGCCCTTAGGCCTGATCTGATTCCTCAGCAGATTGCCCTGGGGGTATTTCAAGGCAGGCCACGAAGAAAGAGGAAAGGCCCTCATCTATCAGACTGCTCAGATGACAGAAACTGCCCGTTTCCAGTAGAGGCCAAACACCAAGTCCACTGCGAGTCATTTGCAAATGTGTTTTTATTGCAAGTATCCCATTCCCCCTCCCTTACCACTGCGTCTCGTTTATTGGAATATTTTGCCTTCTGGTGTACGTGGGGGGAGTGCATGCACAGCAATCATTACCTCATGCTAACAAAAAATAGTCCAAAAGAGATGCTCTTTAAGACCCAGCCGAGCCACTCTATGAGTCCTAGTGCAGTGCCTGCTAGCACTATATTTCCAGGCCTTAGGTTCAAGGTCTTCCTCATGACAAAGAATGCATTTCAGGCCACTTCTAGCCTAGGGAAAAAAGGCCTGACATGCATAGACTCCCCAGGCATCAATGAGTTAGGACTCATCTGAGTGCACATTACAACCAGGGCATATCACCCATCAATTGTGTTAACGCCAGCCCCAGCAATGGTAATTAGCAAAGGTTTCCTTTCCCACCCAAGGGGGGACACTCAGAATAACCCAGGATAATAAAGACATCCCTGAATTCTCTCTCTTTTTTTTTTTTATAAATGTCCTGCTTGTGCTTCTCTTCCATAAGAGTCTTGTATTTACAAGATGCACTCTCCATACTTACCCAGTACATGTCACTAGTATATAGGGCTTGTACAGACAGAAATGGTCTAAGCACAGAAAACTAAATAAATAAAAGACCCAGGAATATCCAGGAATGCTAGAACAAGCTAATCTTTCTCAATTCCCCTCCCCCACAATCTACATATCAAAGATAATTATATTTTTATGTTAGATTTAGATCAAATCTTTAAGTCACTATGTCAGTAATATTTATTATTAAGGGCAACTCTCTGAGTGCACATGCATCCAAGAAATATACATTTTAAAACTTGCTTTCTGTTTTTATCTCTTCATTACAGTTTCAAGATTAAAAAAAAAAAGCATCACAATTACAGCAGCTTGCTATAATTGACCATATCACCCTCTGTATTTACACAGGGCATCTCAGTGGTGAGCAGGGCTTCTGCAAAACCAAATGACTTCATGTTGGTCCACACCCGTAGCCACAGGACCAAATTTCATCTAACTTGTAGAAATGAATGATATATAAATGTCCCAATCCTGCATGAGCAAGCGTTTAATTTTAAACACCCAGAAGCTTCAACTGAAGTGAACAAACCTAAGAAACACTGTAAAGGCAAACTATTTTCCTGAACTGGAGCCTAAACGTGCAGCACCGAGAACTAGGAAGGATCTCCCTGTTCGAGGTGTTATACTGGGATCAGTAATATTGGCCCCCATAAACAAGCTACCTCTATAAAAGCTTTCTTCTTTGGAAGTGCCTTGCTTTAGCGACCATCTGCCCTGTACTATTTTGTATTTTGGATCAGAAGTGCTCATGGGCCAACTCTGCAAAGGACTAAAAAGACCTGCCAGAACCCATGACCACCCCAATGGCATGCTGCCACTTGGAGGATGTGGCTCTTAGGTCACATATTCACTATCCACTTCTGATCTTCAGTGCAGCAGACTCAAAATAAAAAGTAATAATAAAGCTGCCATAATTGCATTCACTAGGCCTTACTTTATACAATTTACTTTGAATAATGGTAATATGAGCACCCACAAACGCATCCTGATTATAACACACCTTCCTCTACACACTGCATGTTGCACATACAGAACAGGATACTTTTACACCATAAACACCTACAGGTACAGGGACTGCCTTCATAGGAAATAGCATAATATATTTAAGTTTTTGTACGTATATGTGCATATTCTAAAATACAAACCCATGCTCAACCCTTTGCTACAGGATTTATAGGTAAAAAGAACTTGATTCTTCAAATGTCTTTCCCCTTCTATTTTCAATTTACATTAGATTTTCTTTTTTTTTTTTTGGCAAATATTTTTCTGAGGTCATTTGCAGGCCTTTTAAAGAAAAATTAAATGCCTATTACCTCGGAGATCAATACTCAAACACAGAGAGCCATTAGATCAGTGCTGCCCCGGATCAGTACATGATGGCCCCAGGTCTGTACCTTCCATAAATGTAGGGAGAGGGAGGGGAGGAAAATAGTTGCCCTCATATGGCTTCAAGTCCTCACAGCTCTGCAGTGGGGCCTGGGACTGCCAAATATGAATAAGCTGGAAAACGGAGCGCCGTTGGGGAGCAGGACACCACGATCAAACGTTTGATTTCTTTGCACTCGTTCTTTGCCCCAATATCACCCTTAGCAGGTACGTTTTGCTTTGCGATACTCCACGGAGAGCCCCAGCTTTCCTCACCTGCACTGGCTCGATCTAGATTTAAACAGGGGATGCCTTTTCTGGTCTAATATCATACATAGGAGATTTTTGCAGCGTGCCATTTCGGAGGCACGAATGAAGATCGATTCGGTGATGCTTTCTCCTCCCAAGATCGGCACCCTGTTGGAGGGACGTTTTCTGGGCGGGCTTGCGTGCCCTCTCTGCAGAGCAGCACCTAGAGGCGCAGGATGCCGCGCGCGCTGTGTGTGTCTCTCTCTTTTGCATAATTAAACTATCCGACATCGAGTGGGCTGGGAGGGAGAAAAGGGGGGAGGCAACTGACTTGCCATTATCTCTGCTCTCTTTGCACCTTCTTTTCAGTCTCTCTCTCTTTTTCCCTTTACCAGCTTTGCTCCCGCCTATGAAAAATCAGCAAATAAAAAGTTACATTAACCCCACCCTGACCTCTCCGACATAATACACTGTGGGCTGATGGGCTGCCGTTGGAGCTTCGCTGAAAAGCTGTCATTCTTCGGCATCCCAAGTACAGCCTAGGGAGCATTTACCGGATAATTAATATATTAAATGCATGAAAAATAGTTACACAGGGCCCCCCCCCACGTCTTTCCCTGTCCTCCCCCCACGCACATGTACACATATATACACTGCAATCTCTTTTCAGGGAAAGGGGGAGGGATACAAAAAAAAAAGAAAGATAGATACAGCCTGCGCACCATCAATATAAAAGCATCCCCTGAATAGCCATCATAAAAACTGTTCATAATTTTATAGCTTCATTCGTGCTGGAGCACCATAAAGGCAGGCCATATTTTTTACACTCAGGATGCCTCATAAAAAAAAAAAAAGAGGAAGGAAGGAAGGAAGGAAGGAAAGTTGGCGTCAGAGCCGTGCGGAGAGACGGCACAGTGGCAGGATCTGCTCACCTGCGGGCAAAAGGATGAGAGAGGGGGTTATGTTTGTCCTCTCTGACCTGAAAGGCTCTGAATCCTGATGAGGCCATCAGAATAATTATTAATTGGGAAGTCTTTATTCACCCCCAGCTTTTTTGTGCTGACCGCATATTTGCCTTTTACAAGGATGACGGAAGGCAACTACGCCAGCTCCTGACCTACAAGCACGTCCTTCACCTCTAAAGGGGCCAGCATCCTTTTTTGCCCACCCACCCCACGATGAAACCTCCCCCAGATGCAAAATTCATGATCTGGAGGATGGATTAACAAATAAATTATAATGAAGGCAAATGGGCAGTGAGATCATCACAATAACAATAAAGAGAGGCCTCACCTTCACATGACACAGGTTGAGCATTACAGCAAACTGGTTCATTTCTTTCCCCAATGCCTGATTTTCTGGCTGGGAAGGTGGGTTTTTAAAGCATTTGATCCTTTATTCCCTGTCATATATTTAGACAGGATGGTTGTAAATCTGAGTAGAGAGGAGAAATCAAGGAGTGGCAGGAGACGATGGGGTGGGAGGGGGCTGGGGACACACAATGCACCTACATAAAGGAAGTTTGCAAGGTTTGCTGCCTCAGCACCTCTGCGGCCAAAAAACAGCAGCCTCTGGGGTGGGCGGCTTGTTGGTGATTAAAACACCAAGTTATTTTACACAGCTAATAGGTCCAACAGCAGAGTCCTTCCTTCCTTAAAAAAGGGACCAACAGCCGCACTTCCAACAGTATTTGCTTAGTATCCCTTGGAGTAAATAGTGGGAACATTACCGATATCAAGGGCCAGGAGAAAATAATGTCAAGTGTAAGGCAGACCACTGTATGCATCCCTGGCAGAGCAATTTGTAAACTAAAAGAATACAAATCTCAAAATCAGAACCAGAACTGATTGGAAAATGGGCATTTCTCTAGTGGGAAGATTTACATGCAACATGGAAAATTAATTTGAACTTTCAGCAGGAACAGTCAAATTTTGTCAAAAAATAAGAAAGAAGAAAAAACGTCTGGTTGCTGAAAAATGTTTTCTGCTGAGAACTGCTGGGGGGGGGGGAATCACACTTTAGCTTCAGATTAAACTTCAGATTTTCTGACAAAGGGTGAAAAGGGAGAAGTGTAATGCACAAGTGAAGACTGCACAAACACCTTTAAGACTGAATTACATTCCTGAAGTCATCCTGGATCAGAGCAAAAAGCAGTTCAGTTTCTGAGCTTGCAGCAAACGGTCAAACTGAAATATTTAAAACCAAACTATAAAGGTGCTATACGTGGCCTAAAGATGTAGCTACACCGCATTTATCTCTTTCAAGTACCTCTCTCATGTTTATATGGGCAGATCCTTTATGTAAAGCTCATGCAATTTTGCCTCAGTTCAACCAGGTGCGGAGACATACGCAGAACTTTAAGCATGTGAATTTTCCCAGCAAAGTCATGGCAACTACTCATGTACTGAAAATAATACACAGGACTTGGGGTCTGAGCATGCATACACTTGTATGCACAGTGGGACGAAGCCATGCATGGGCACACATGCATTCATACATTTTAACAGCCAGAGAACAAAGCTGTGTTTCTTTATGGAAAGCCATTCCTTTCTAATGCACTACTTCTACATTTAGTTAATGCAGGGCTGCATGTGTGGCTCTCACTGGACACGCTGGGTGTGCTTCCCTCCAAACTCAGCTATCCTACCACACCTCGGTAAAAAGGAGAGCATGTAGAAATGTTAGCTCTGACGCCATTCTAGCCCTGAGCCCTCCTCGAGCAGTGTTAGCCATAGCTGTCAAATGTAGTGGTTGACCACAGATGGTTGCATTTAGTGTTGACCACAGATGGGGAGACCTTAAGTTGCTTTCACTACTAACCTAGGCTAAGGGACCTGAAACTAAAAGCGATCACATGAACCACTTGGGTCATCCACACGGTACCGTCGAGCTGCACGCGGGGAGCATCAGAGCTGCTGTCCATGGTGATGAAAAGGGTTGACTGAAGAGGATGCTAAACCTTTTATATATAATGTTAACTCCACGTTGTTCTCATGCCCTCAGAGAAGGTTTCCAATGTAACATTTCTTTCTTTCCCACTTTTAACCTTTCTCTCCAAGGCAAATATCAGGTTATTTTCCCCTACTGTGTTTCTGATGGGGCTGAAATTAAACAAGGCCCTCTTCGCTTCCTCCCTGCTTTGTGTGGGAACATCAGCTATTGTGCCTTCGCAGATCCAGCGGCAATGTTAGCTCTCCTCTGCCACAAAGCCAATGGGGGGCAACCACATATTCTGCAAAAATAGCCAACAATCACTTCTTTTAATGCATCAAAGGCTAAGGATACATTTCTCTTTCCTCAATCCTTGAGGATGTCTCTTAAAAAATCAAGCTCGAAGACACTCTTTGGGACATCAGATTCATCACTTGTATTAGCTGATGGCAAGCCAAGTTGTCCTGAGCTTCACCGGAGTTAAATTCACACTCTTTGCCGACCTCAAATGCTCTGAAATGAGAATGAATCTGAAACGCATCCACTGATTTCACTAGAATTGCAGCCGCTTAGTTCAGAGCAGAATTGGGTCAGTGAAGAGTGTGAATTTACTCTGGTGGACCTCAGCAGAATTTGGCATACCATCAACCAATACAAGTCACGAACCTGATGTCCCAAAGAGCATCTTCGAGCTTGATTTTGGTCAACTGTCTCCAAAAGACAGTCAGTGGCACACACAAAGCTCAATGTACAGAGGTAGAGGAAATAAACTTTAATTTCTTTTCTGTTTATAGCTTGCATCGTTTTTGACTCTCCTTTTCATCATGGTTTCTCAGTGCTGGAAAAACAGCGATTAAATAGGTAAGGGTGAACTAAAAAAAAAAAAATCCTCATCCCAGACAGTAGCCAGACAAGAACCGAATGGCGACAATGCCGTGAAGCATGTGTACTGCTACTGAACTAAGAGCTGTCATTTGTGTGCGCATGCAGGGTAGGGAATGAATGCAAGGCTGGCTGCAAAGCAACTTCCAGGGCTCCCTCATTTGTCTCTTTCATGTTTATTCATGGAGAACTATGACAGAGGGATACGACTCCATTCTGAAGTTGTCAGCATGTGACCTAATAGTGAGAATTAGTGAGGCACACAACGAAGAGACATACTGCGGCTGCCTCACGGTGTCAATATTAATGCAAGCCCCAGAAACGAATAGAACTTCCTCGAAGGAAAAAATAAAAATAAGGTGATGAAGAGGGACAAGCATGAAAATGGAAGAAGCCCGAGATGGACCTTTCAGTGCACCCTCTGCTACTGGCCGCTATACTGATGATGTGAGGCAAACATGGGGAGGTCTATTCTTTTGCATGTGACGCCGTCCAGTAATGAGTCAGGCAAAGGTGATGCTGGAGGAAGAGCAATGAGAGAAGCTTCTGTAGCAGCAATTCCCAGTGGCTCCTGGCTTGGGAGCGAGGAACAGACCCCCTGCCAATGCCCTTCTCTCCCACCACAGCTGTGCAAGTCCAACAAAATGCTCTGTTTCTGGCAAGAGAGACTCGGGAAGGAGAAAACAACACGGCCACCTCAGGGCAGCTGAGGAAGGTACTCCAGAGAAACTTCCACCACACTGAGCCCTTTTCATGGCCCGTTTCATCTGCACCGTGTAAACTCAGAGCCTGATTCTGGAATGAGCTCCAGCAGGCCTCTGACCTGGGGGGTTGGGAGGAAAGCAAGTGACATGCTCACCGATGGGGAAAGTGATGCATGGAGGAGTTAAGCAGTGCTCCTCAGATATAGGCACCAAGTCACAATCCTCCACATTTTTGCAAACAAGCCATCAAGAGGAAAAAAATAAAATTAGGTAAAAATTTCCATGGTGCCTCCCAACCGCTGACACCTCTGCCCCTAATTAATCTAATGGATCCAGGACACTTACTGCACTGGAAATTGAAACTCTGCTTAGAGCTTAATATTGCACCCACTGACACCAAAAGGATCACTGTCAGCGATTTCAATGAGTGCAAGATCCAAGCCTAAAGGAGGACCCTTTTCTTCCTTCAAAACGCCTGCATCACTTGTATTTGTGTTAATGGCAGCTTTGACCTTGGGGGAGAAAAATGTGTGCTGCCCTATCTTGCCGCCTGCCCAGGGCAAACTTGTGCCTCAGGCCATCTCTTCCTGGCTAGCACTTGCTCAGCAATTCACACCATAAAGAGCAGCAAGCAGATTTGATTTCTTCCGCCTGTAATTTATCCCCATTACAAAGCGTTAATTTTTGTTTCCCCAATAGCTTTTCCTTTATAAAAACAAAAAAAGCTACCTTAAATGTAGAACACTACTTGCAGACGTGCACAGAGGCAAAAAACAGAGACCTTCTTCAGACACACCCATACACGCGCTCAGCCTTCTGCAAAACACAAGTCACACATGCACACACATATACTTCCTTCAACCCTTGTGTAACATGACCTGGTTGCAGACCCTTTTATGGATTAGACACTACGTTGTTGGTTTTTCCTTTTAAATTTTAAACAGCTTTCACATTTGGTCTGACCAAGGTTCAGGTAAATTACTGAAAAAGCACTGACTAATTTGAAAAAATATTTAAGAAACTCCAAGTTCCTTGCCTCTTTTACTATCCTCTGCTCCATAATTACATTGCACTGCCTGATATTTTCATGGAACATTAACCGAAGTCAGGTGACTGCCCCCTTACCGTCTACGCCTATCCGTTACCCATAAGACCCCCATGGACCTTGACATTATTAATAGTCCTATTCATTAAGTATTACTCTTGTAGAATGAGTAGCATAATATTGGCCTGGAGATAGGAACAGGCAGAAGGAATAAGTCAAATTAATTTTCCGCAGCAAACGCCCCGATTCTGTAAATGACATTCTATACTGTTAGCATTTTAAATGTGACACAAATGGCAGGAGATACAATTTGAAAGCAAAATAGTAGAAGACATGGCTCAGGGTGTAATGTGCTGCATAAAAATCCAATAACATCAGTTACATGAGGGAAGGGAATGAACCAACCGGTGGAGGGTTTTAATTTGCATTTGTTTAAAATGGCAGGTAAGAGAGTGAAGGGGAAGGCTGCAGTTTTGTGATTAGAGAGTTCTCCCCCCTCCTTTGTGGGGAGGAAAGCAGGGGGGAGGGAAGAGGAGAATAAAGGTACTGGCACCGTACTTCATTTGGAGACCCGAGAGCTGGTTCTTCTGTTCTTACCAGTAAAACTGGAAATGCACAGTGCTGCCATCTGGTCTTTAACTAAAAGTGGCCAAAGGAAAGCAAGCATTTCATGCCGGCCAGTCTTAAAGGGGCCATGAAACACCCAGCTCGCCTTGTTGCAAGTCAGCTCAGACATGGTGCATCCAAACGGCTATTCTTTCATCCTGCCCTCCGCTGGGTTCACCGTGCATCCGGATGAGGAGAGAGCCAAAGAGGGAATAGAAAGCACAGAGAAAGGGCAGAGCGAAGGATGCACAGATTATAAAGCAGGAGGAGGATGCTGATCATTTAGTCTGATATCCTACATAAGCATGGGCCACAGGACTTCCCCAAATTAAAACCATCTTCAGAAAAGCAGCCAATTGTGATTTAACGTTTCCAAGAAGTACCGTTACAAGTTTGTGGGCAGAGAACACCGTGTACTTCCTCCCAACTCCTCCTTTCCCCTATCAGCAGAAAAAAAAGCTGCGTACAAACCTAAACCCCAGCACTAAAAACACACAACATGCAACTTTCTGGGAGTTCAAAAGCCAAACACCGGAACTGGAAGCATGTCATTAACTTGATCATCATCTCTCTTCATTTTCTTCTTCCCCAGGATAACCAGACCACCAGGCAGGGGGAGCTCTAGCAAGGACAAAATGAAATGCAAAGCCTGGTCGCACAGGCTGTACATAGGTTAGTGTTGCAATGTGTTTTATTTATTAACAGCGTGAAAAACTTTGCCTACAGAACCCAGAATAAATACACATCATTTCTCCAGGAAGCACATATTATAGGTTTCCTGAGGGAGAAGTCTATCATTTAATTGAAGCAAGATACATCCAATCCAATAATCTATAATTACATATTTTATGGTATATGTTTCCTAGAGGTGTTTGTTTATAAAATGTTTCTATCAATACGAAACTGTTGTCGGGGGGAGGCAGGAGGGAGTCAGCTGCTTCATCCTCGGGACGCTGCTTAGACTTGAAGGTCTTTTATCCCTGTCTGCAGCAGGGCACCCTTTTCTGGCAGGACACAGCAAACTGTCTCCGGTGCGTGGAATACACCGTCTATCAATACAAGACCCAACCCCATCGCGTGTATGAGCAACACACTAGTACAAATCAGTAGTACAACACACTGCGCAGAGACTTGCTGCCATGTAGCAACGGCAAGAAGAGGACTCTGCTGCTCTGGTTTCAACAGCCCAGGTGCTTAGGACAGACTCTCATGGCTCTTAGCTGCAGAGGAATGATCCAGCATGTCTATATTTCCACCCAGAAAAGGGTAGAGGCATATGCCCATGCCAGCCAAGCTATAACAGAGCAGCAAAAAGAATAAAAAGCCATGATGAGATGAAGGAACCTTTCACCACGGATGAGCGGAGGGCAGACGATAGTCAGGTGGCTGCAGAGGGGAAAGCACGCTGCTGGGGTCCTTGGGGCTGCTTGGCTTTGTGCAATAGCTTTGAGTGACTCTGGCATCTGGGAACATCAGTGAATTTTTAGTAAAAGAAAGGTTTTTGTGCAGCCATCCACTGCAGTTGCCACACTTACTATAACTGCAGCCTTTCTACCTTGTTCTCTCAGAGAAGGCAAATCTCCAGTCCCTCTTTTCTAGCTTTGGGAAACCCCAAAACACCTCAACCTTGCAATGAAAGACAGTTTCACATTCTTGGGGGAGATCTGAACACAGAGAAGCAAGATAGCTCCTACCATATTGTCTCCTAGTAGTACTGTTCAAACTCTCCTCTTCCCTTTCCCCCAATTAATCATGCCATCCATTTATAAATGGATGGCATGATTAATTGGGGGAAAGGGAAGAGGAGAGTTTGAACAGTACTACTAGCTCCTACCATATTGTGTCCTATCCTGCTTCTCTGTGATATTACACACACACACACACACACACTATCTATCTATCTATCTATCTATCTATCTATCTATCTATCTATCTATCTATCTATCTATCTATCTATCTATCTATCTATCTATCTATCTATCTATCTATCTATTTATCTATATTGATAGATAAATATATGGTCCCCTCCCCAACATAAAGATACAAAAATTGATTTTCAAAGGAACCCCTGCAATGGTACAGGCACCTGAAGAGCTGTTGCTTTAGCTAGGGTCTATGATGTTTTAATTCGAAAACCATTAGACAGCCTGATAAACACTCTCTTCCTTTCATATTCATGTACTTCTGGAATGAATTGAGCAGTTCACATAGTAGATGTGAGCAAATATTTGCACGTTGTTCTAGTCAAATCAGCAAGACTTTAAAGATGAAGAAAAAAAAAAAAGATAGGTCTGAGCATCATTTCCACATAACGCCACAGAGTTAACTACTATGTGTGCGTGTGCATGCACATGCGTGCGCACACACCCTGCCTCTCCCCCTGTTGTGAATGCTATTTTTCTAGGCAAAACAATATTTCCACGAGTTTCAACCATGCTTTCCTTCTAATTACAAAAGAAACTCCTTTAATTTGGGATTATTTTTGGTGGTGTTCAGCATTCCCACTACTTTTGCAGGATGGAAAATTGTAAATTGTGTTTGAAATCATGCAGTGCAAAATAAGCAAACACCTGGGTGGGGGGGAAACAGAGGGAGAGAGACTTGGAGGGGCAAGGATGTGGACACAGAGAGAGAAAGAGAAAGAAGAGAAGAAAGGAAAAATCCAGTTTTATGTTGGTGAAAGGCCTATGCTAGGAAAGAGTTGTGTTGCCAGTCAAGACACCAAGACTTGATATAAGTCACAGATGGAATACAGGAGATAAATAACATACCTCATTTGATACAGGATAAGACAATAATATAACAGTCTTACTCTGTTAGCAGAGTCTAATGCAATTTAGTCTCATGCAACTGTTAGCAGAAGACACCAGTAAATAATGAGTACAGCTAAGGCCAGCTAGCCTCAGCCAAAGGCAAGTCCAGCAGAAGAGAGATCATAGATGACCGTAAAGCAACTGTCCTCTGTGCCTTTCACAGGATTCATAAGGAGGATTTAGACTTTTCAAGCTGGCTGTGGCCTGCACCTTGCAAAAGATCACCCAGATACCGCCCGTGGGACACTGCTGAACAGCAAAGGGAATGTGTTGAGTGTAGCGGTGAATGCAAACCCCCTCACCAACAGTGCCTTGCTCATTTTCACTCATCCTTACACTGCAAAGCAGCTGCCAGAGGACTGTGAAAGGAACGAGGGGCAAAAACTAGAAGTGGGACGGGAGGGCAAGGAGGCCAGATTCGAGACTGTACATCCCATTCCTTGTTCGATACACCTCAGCTGCAGCTTGATATTGGTTTTTGTCCCCCAAAAGTCCCCTTATGGCAACTCAGCCCTGCCCTGCCCAATCCCCTCCCCTCTCCTGGCCCCCTACAAGTGACCCCGCTCCGTGCTACTCCATGGCACCAGCCCCCACCCCCCGATGAATCGGTAAATGAGGATGCCGCCATATCTGCTCCATCAGCTGTGTTTACACTTGGTTCCATCGCCTTGCGACGAGCACGAAATGGGGGGAAAATTATAATAATATCACAAATGAAATTGAATGAGTAACAACATTTTCTAAGAACAGAATAAATACAGTTGGTGGCGCCTTTTTTTTTCCAATTTAGTATTGTTTAATATGCATTTAATCAACCCATTCAGTATTATAGAGTCTATGTACCGTGACACCCTCCTATGCCACAGAGGAAGCATTCATAGGCCATTAGGCTAAAGTAATATGTATGAGGAACCACTTTTCCCCAGGGTGTAGTAACTATTTTTGCTCCCCAGTCGTCCCCATTAAATCATTAAACCTCATGACTATGCTTTCTGAACTCTACCCTGATCTTTAAAAAGCAGAACATTAAAGGGCAACTGTCACCCTCCATTGCACAGGCCTTGTGTTTTATATATTCAAAGCATTAAGCCTTTTGTCAGTCTATACATCATAAGCACTGGAAGACTGTATGCACAAACAGGAAATGTTTATAACTGATGTCCCTTTTATAGTGGATGTGCGAATGGGCAGGATAAAAAAAAGCTGAGGCTCGGCTATTTTATGGAAACTGAAGCAACATGATTTTCCCCAGCTGCTTGCAATAAAACCATCTTCGTTACTTATCTTTATGTGGCCAGTTACAGGAGGGAGAGGGCAGCAGGAAGGAGAACAGCAATTTAACACAATCTGAGAGTTGGGGGATTTTGGAACTGGACTGTCAAATTTTGGGGCATTCAGATTTCAGTAATTTTTCCCTGGCAGAAGCTTTCGTTAAAGAGTTGAGATTTAAAAAAAAAAAAGGCAAAGTAAAGCAGGGTGGGGAAAAAAATGTATGTATGGCTTCTTTCTAACTCCCAAACTTTCATCTTTGTGCTCTGTAGATACAGCGCTGCTCAGATGCAGCCACTTCTGGGGTGGAGCAAGAGAGCAACCAAACAGTAGCAAGAAAACCTCGACGGAGAATCTGGGCTCCTCTCTTTCCCTTTCAGAAGAAAATACACAGATCTGAGCTGATCCATCTCAGAGTACCAAAAGGCTAAATTGACCTTGTCAGGTTTTGAACCTGCAGATCCAGGGAATCGATGGAGGTGAGAACTAAGTGTTACTGGTAAGGAGCTGATCCCAGTGCTACTGGCTTAAAAACACCTTCAAAGCACCGACAGAATCAAATGGGATATATTCCAAGGTCAACCCCAAGCTTTAGGCAAGTCACTTCACCTCACTGCATTTCACTGCCCCCATTTTACAGGTGGGGAAACCACCCGTGCTTCTTATACCACAGAGATACAGTGAAGTGAAGTTTGTGTCACTAATATAGATGCTTTTTAGATCGGTGACAAAAGACTACAGAAAGATTAATTAGTATACAAAGCAACATTAGACGGCTATAGGAAGGTTGCCACTGAGCTACTAGATGACCTTGAGTGAGTCACTTAATTTCCATGCTTGTTTCTACCTCTGGACTTTGTCAGTGTGGGAGCAGGGACTGCGATTTCCTACCACGAGTAGGAATTATCTCTCGCTACCTGTATGTGCAGTCCTTTGCACAATGAGGCCCTCCCTCTAGATGCCTTGCTGGAGAAACAGCTACCAGAATATTGCTAAAAACTGTGAGAAAGCAGTGATTCTAATAGAAAAATGATCTGGTGCCATTTAAAAAAAATCAGGAAGGAAAGACTGATACAGCCAACAAGGTCAGATGAAGGACCAGTGGGGGCTGGGGTGAAAGGCTATTTCATGTCCCAGGAGTCACCTTTACAAAGGCACCATCGCTCGGTTCCTTAACTCATTTCAGCATCACACCATTGTTTCAAAATACCCTCCTCAGCCTCGGCCTTGGAAGACACTTACCAGTTACCTAGAGATCCCTTGTAAAACAACAGGGAATGTTAGGTTAACATGACTTATAGAGCGATAGTGTAGCTTGCAAAATGTCAGAGCTTTCATCCCGTATGTTAACTTCTGAGCCGGCGGTATCAATCTGCAGCAAAACACAGTTATTTCATCATGACATTAGTTCACCTTTAAAGGCATATGGTAAAGCCTGCTTTGTAGCTTGCAGCAGATGAGCTTCCTATAATTACAATTTGAACTGTTCCACAGGCAGCTCTATAGATAGTGGATCAGTGATTAAAGCTGAAATCACAGGGTAAGTAGTTCTGTGACACCGCGAGTCACAACAATCATCAAAGACTCAACTCTCTGGTTTCTGATGAAGTGGAGATAGTGCGGTGATTCAAGTAGGGGACTGAGACTCAAGTGCTGCTACTTGGAAGCAGGAAAAGAGCAGACACATTCTTGAGGAAGATACTCCGTGCGTGCTATTGACTGGCCCCAAGCAAATCTTTAACCCGGCATCGCGGAGAGAGCATGACTGCGCATCTCATTGTGGTGGGGCCCCGAGTGTCACACCTGAGGATCACAGGCTCCGGTTAAACATTCGTCTTGCTGATTCTTGCTTTGATTTGAGAACGAATGCGTTCCAGCCTCTGGACGACCAGCAATGCCGGGGCTCAGTCATGGGCAGAGACGGGCAATTATTTTTGCTTTCTGCAGAGCCATGCTGCTCAAAGGGCACCCGAGTGGCATGAAGTACTGGAGATAGGCACACAAATGCACATATAGCCTTGTGCCCCTGACCCCCATCGAGTCAAAGAGCCGCTCTTGACAAGAAACTGGCCTCCAGTCAGCTCTGCTGATGAGCAGAAACAAGACACACTGTGCTTATGTGACTTAAGATACCGGGCTACTATGTTTTTCCTGGAGCAACCCCATTAAATTTCAGTGCAACTGCCCTAGGGATGTATTTGGCCCATGCAGGCTAGAAGCCAATCGCATCTACTCTGGTGTAAATTCATATGGAAGCAAGGGTCTCATTCCAAGCAGATGGGAGTTCCCTGGACCTGGAGTGAAAACACCCTGAAATCGCAGAAGAATAGGGCTAGAAGGGCCTGTCGGCAGTCACATCTAGCCTACCCCCTGCTCAAGAAAGGATCATCCCCGACTAAACCATCGCAGTCAAGCATCTGTCTAACTCTTAAAAATGTCCCTGGGAAATGCACAGGAGCAGTGCAAGCCTTTCCTCTGTCAGATTAACCATGAGCTTTGCAATACCAGAGCCCCGCAGCGCAGCCACTGTAGTAACTTTCACGTCAGGATTTCAAGGCACTTTTCAATTTTTCCTCCATCTTACAGACAGCACCTCTGAAGTGCAGGGAGTTTAAGCAACTTGGCTCAATAGAAATACTCGCTCTAAAATTCCCGTTCAACTCCCAGGCCCGTGCTCTAGCCGCTAAACCAAGCCTGCCTTCCTTCGCACAAAAAGATAGCCAGCGTTTGAACGGGTCTGGGTGGGAAAACGCCACCAGAGGGCTCAAGTTATACCAGCCTTGTCCTGCAAGTTTAAAAGAGGCTGTGCTGTGCAGCCAGCTGGCAGTGCTGCTTGCATCAGTTCAGACGCATTAAGAATCTGCTTCCCCTGCTCCTTCTTTAAAAGATGAAAGAAATTTCATCTCCAGGAGCAGGAAGGAGCGGGGAGGGCGAGCGGAGATACCAAGCCAACAGCTTCCCCTCTCTGCTCCAGGAAGATCGTATCATGGCTGTTGGCTGTCTGCCGCAGCTGGCTTGAGCATTAACAAAGGACAATGACGGATGGATGCCGACGCTGCCAGCTGCTGAAACCGATCCAGAGACGTACCCGCTCCCTCCCCGGGAGGGCAGGGAGAAGCCTTTGCACACAGCACGAACGCTCTTGTTGGGAACGGCAGGTTCGGGATTTGGGAGGTGTCCAGCCGGATTAGAGCGAGCCTCGGTGACTCACTCCTGAAGGCGCTTTGGAGGGCGCCAGCGTGATGCTACAAGGAGAAGCATATGGAAGCAGGGGACAGAGGGCTGAGGCCGCCTGCCGATTGCAGCCTCCTGCCGTGCCTTGGCACCTGGGTATTTGCGAACCATAATTCACGTAGGAGGAACTGACAGCCAAAGCGGTGCAAGTGTTCTCCCAGTCCTTCACAGCACAGGGTCCATTGCCTTATGTTCCCTTCAGCATACTTGCCTACTGATACCTTTGTCGTGCCCCCTACGACACGTGCTCCTGAGCTCACGGGGAAGCAAATCTGTGCTGCTCACACTGAGCAGCTAAGGAACAGAACAACATGGCAGATGAGAAAGTTCACGCAGCCCTTAGGATTGCTGCCATCCTCCCCTGGCCCTTCAGTTAACCAGGCTTACACTCCCTCCTATCCCCTAATGCACACGCAAGGAACATGACACCTCTGAACACGCCCCAAGACTCATCAAGAGAGGCCGGCGTGGCCACGAAAACTGCAAATTGCTGGAAGAGACACAAGTGACACCTTCCACAGGGGAAACTCCCGATCAATCGTTCGCAACAAGAAATACTAGCATTTCCGTGAATTCACTCCAACCGTACACACGTCTCTGCTGCATTCGCTTCCCTGCAGCCACGAGGCAAACGAATCTACTGGGTGGGAGGGGTAGTAGCGCACGCTGCTCGTCGCAGGACATTTTGAAGCAGGGAGGCTTTCCAATCCAGGCTCCCGAGTCTTTGCTCCTCTTGCTTGCAGCCAAAGCCTGTGAAGCTGTTTTGAAAAAGCATACGAGGACAAAGAGGGCAGCTGGGGACAGCTCTCTCCTCGAGATTATGCAGCGTCCCAATATGTACGTTTCCATCCCAGCCGCCTATTACGATCCCGATTGCAAGTTGCTGCCTGACGGTGAACGGGGTTGAGCAGGGAAGGGTTAAGGTGATATGCGCCTCCAGCACTGTGCAGCAGCAAGGTCCTTTCCAAGGCTGCTGGGAACAATGCAGCTATCAGTCTATATTTGGCCTTTGCCCTCAGATCATTTATGACTTATTCTATGCCTCCGATGACCACAGTAGCAAGCTTTCAATCTCTCACTTGCTAGCCTGCAGCAAAAAGCTCTCCTTCCTTCTCCATCCCCTCCTCCCCCCCCCCGCTTTTAAAAATCACACCATTTGCAATTAAAAGCAACTGCCATGCAGGAGGCTTCCAGCAAGCCTTTCCTTGCCCCTTTGTGCCCCTTGCCTCTCAGAGACGAGACTTATGGCAGGATATCAATTCTGCCATGTCAAGAGGAGGACAGTCCCGCTGTATCTGGGGGAAAAAAAAATTCTTGCCAGCCTAAGGCTGGAGGGGGAACGGTTCAGGGGAATAGAGCAGGGGCTGCATTTCATATTACAGCTCCCCTGTTGAAAAGGGATGCAGGGGAGCAACGTGAACTAAAGCAGGCCCCTCTTTTATCCCTCGTACCCATTACAAAACCCACTTGATTCGCTGTGGTTAGTTTGGACAGAAGGAAAGAAACCTCTTTGCTGTATTTGAAGGGAAAAAGTCAGACTCATGAACAGCTCTACAGAATAAAATAAGTGCATGGGGCTATCCAAGGCATCTTTGCATTTGTAGAGCCATTTTGCAGAATAAGGTATCCTTATCTTTCAAAAAAAGCCAGTCCTTGAAAGGCTAAGAGAGTTGCTCAGGACCAGATAGGCTGTAGCAGAGCTACCACATGCCCCCCGATGCCCAGCCCATGACCCGCAGCTCGTCCAGTAACCAGCCAACATGAGACCACAATAGCCAGTAAAGAACCAGGGTCCATTCCCTTGCAACCAGTTATTTTACAGGGAAGAAATGACCAGAAGGCTTCAGTGCAACACTCCTTGACACAGTCAACTCTCCCAGTCCCCTATGCCAGTAATTTGGCCTGTTACATTCAAACCCTTGCCCAACTGGGATGGATAAAAAGCTTTTCTTGCATGCCCTAGTTCAGTCCGACTCTGGCCATAAATTGCTACTATAGGTCCATGCCTCAGAGAGAGTAAAAAAATGACAGTAGTGTTGTTTCCTGCCCAGGAATTGCCACTCTTACTCACTCTCTGGAGGGAAGCGGCCCCTCTTACCACTAAAGGCATAGGCTCAAACCCCACCGGGCTCCCCCCAGAGTTCACCGAATTGCACGCGGGAGCAAGCGAGCAAGCTCTCTGGAACGCCAGCCTGGCTCTGTAATAAATGATTTCTCAACTGGGCCAGGCAGCAGACCTGGAAAAAGAGTTAGACAAATCATACCTGCCAGTCTCTAATCTTCCTGCAGGAAAGTCACCTCCACCACCCTAATTCATCAAAAGGGCAAGATGCCGGTCAGATGCAAAGCCTCTTTCTCTTCTAATAACCCATATATGTAACTAGAGGCTGCTGAGATTAGACAAGGTGCATTTTGCACTTGAGATCCAGTATTTTCTGTCAGGTGCTATTTACATTTCATCTTGGATAGTATCAAAAGAAACCGCTTGCTCCCTGGCCCCGCTCATTAAAGAAAAGAAAAGAAAAGAAAAGAAAAGAAAAGATTCTCTTACAACAAACTGTAACCCTGAAATTAAAATATGGAGGTTCTTCACAAGCCAACACCAGGCCTGCCAAACAGCCAGCAAAGAACAGAGGCGGCAAGGTGGGGAGTGAATCTATCCTCATCGTCCTGCACCAGGCTTAACAGGTAACAAGGGACCCTGTCAAGTTGTTTTAAAACCATACATTGTTTTAATGAAGCCTTGGCATGTAACGTTTTGAAACTCTTAGGTCTGAACCACAGAGGTCCTGAATCTATTCCAACCAAAGCCAGTTGCAGGTGTGTGTGTGCACATGCGCGCATGCATGTCACAGCATCAAATGCATGCAAATGTAAGGAAAGATATCCCATGTTGCAAGACTCAGAATGAAACTTCAGCTCCACGGCCGGCCATGATGTGGGGGAATCTCAGCTTTTGTTTAAAAATTAAATGTTCTAGTTCTTGCATATGCAGAGAATGGGTTGAAAAAAAAGTTTAAATCAAGCGTGACCTAAAGACTAAGAACCCAGAAGGCAAATAAAAAGAATCCAGATTTTATTATTGCTATTATTATTATTACTACCATTATTATTTTTTTGGCCAGGAAGGTAGGATTAACTCTTAATTTCGAAATGCTTGGGATAGGTGGCATTGAATTAATGTTGTGTTTTCTGCATTTAGTTCATCAGCGATGGTGCATTTTATTTCCTGTTTCTCTGGCACAACTACAAAACTGCCATCTCTAGCTTTTAAATCCTGACTATTTAAAATCAAATGCACGTTTGATTTGGTCCAATTTTTAAAATACAAAAGCCATGAACAAACTTCTGCTTCTCAAGGGCCTGGTTCAATGTAACTCCTCCTGCAGTCAGCGAAATCCATGGGACAGCTATCTGAAAGCTGTACCCTGGGTAGAATAAAGCTGTGGTTTTTTGTAAAACAAATCTGAAAAACAGGACTAAATAAAAGGATCTACAGTACTTGCCAGTATCCATTTATTATCATTAGAGTGACACTTCTCCAGTTAGTGCGTTTGAATAGTTGAGAGAAAGTTGGTGACCATTTTTACATGGGGGGGTTGGTTTTGGGGGCTTTTGTTTTTGGGGGCTTTTGACATTTTGGCACGGAAATAACTTCTAAAAAAATCCCTTTCAAAATGACAAGCATACAGGAGAGAGCAGAAAGAAGAACATATTTTGAAGAAAGAGAAGTGAGTTTTCCAGTGTACAGATGATCCAAAATACATCTACAAGACATACATACACACACACACACACACACACACACTTCTTGCAGCTGCTGCATATTTAAGAACTGCAAAGCTATTAACAGTACAGGACTTGCAGGATTGTTCCAGTTTTACATATTTCCAACAAGTATTTTTTTTCCCTTTAGCATGAAGTCTTATCTCCACTGGCTCAGAGCACTGAAAGTTGCAATATAAAAATTACTAGGTTTTCCCAACAAAGCGAGGAGAAAATACTGCTGCTACCATTTTCTTTTTTTAAAATGCCAGTCACCCAGCTTTAACTAGATAATTTCCCTGCAGAAACAGTACGGTTTCTTTTATGTGTTAATTTTTCTTCCCCTATTTGCACTTCACAGCATGTACTGACATGTCAGGTGCTGAAGAACAAGCCCCTTCCACTTTCTTCTGAGATGACAAACATTCATGGTATGGGAGACCCTAATGCATCTGTGAATTCAGTTATATTTGTGCATTTTGCAAGGAAAAGACTTTTTCTAATGATGCAATTTGCACTAATACAACTCAATTCATCCTATATTAACCTTTTCCTTTTTGCTGACAGTATTAGCAGAGAAGTGCCTTGCCAAGAAGCACTGCAGGCTTCCCAAAATGGACCTGCAATTTCCGTTAAGAGGCTGGATAGTCAAGTTCTTACATGTCTAGTTTATGAACTCAAGATGCGCAGTTTTAGAAACAGGTGGCTCTGGTATATCACCAGATGCAAAGTCACTTGTTTTATCAGGTCTCTCAAATGACATTTGAGGAAGACTCTCAGAAGAAAAGGTGATGCTCTGGGCTGTAACCACAAAGTTATTTAAGAAAGAACGCCCTTATTAAAATGCTTCAGTCCTCAAAGCACAAGAAAGGCAACAAAAACAAAGACCAAAAAAACCCCAGAAAACAAAACCCCTCCAATTCAAGATGGAAAGGTCTGCTTAGTGCCTGAAAAGTGACAGCTAGCATCCCACAAATTACCTTAACTCTGCCCCTGTACAAGCAGATGCTGTTTTTCATCTCTCTCTCATCCAGCATGGGTGAAGACAATAGGGTATTTGGATGCAAGGGGCTATATGTGGCAGAGGTGGGCAAAGCCTGGAAGGGGGGAATGAATTTGGATCAAAGAGGGAAGAAGATTATTAAGGCACCACATTGGCTGGATGGTAGAAGACGGGGGGGGAGAAAGGCCAGTGACAGAAATGCTTTACAAAGAAAAACACTATAACTTCCCCCATTTCACTTAGTGGTGGAAAATACATTGTTCCTCGGACTTGTTCAGGAGCGGGACGTGCCTCAGAGCTTGCAAAGGTCAGACCGGACTTCTAAACCAGCATCTCCGCTTTAAATCTGAAAGCTGTTTGCAGATCTGCTTTCCTGGCAGGCAGCACCAATTGAAGGCAGAGGGTCTTCCAAACATGTCCTCTTCTGCAAACTGGCCATTGGCAAAGTGGGGAAGCAGCAGCACTTCCCTCCCAAAGTCAGCCCTAAAGCACATGCTGGACTTCAAGCATGGAAGCAGTTCACTGCACTGGGCCAACGGGCCTACTGACACGCATAAAATCATGCACTTAATTGCATCATTGGACTGAGGCACCAGAGATAAAGGATGGTTTTAAGGTTACCAGCACTGAGCTGGGATGCAGGAGGTCCAGGTTGAACTCCCAATCTCTGTCACAAGCTGCCCGAGTAAACTCGGACCAGTCTCTTCACCTCTTCGTGTCTCAGGTCCCCATCTGTCAAACTGAAACGACAATGCTTCCTATCCCTCAACCCGCATCAGAGCCTCATCGGTGCAGCTCTGCGCCTGGGGCTATTTCTGTGCTCCCCCTCCACCCTCCCAAAGGTGAGGCTGCTGCAATGTCATCCCCCTCAGTTATGCTACTGACCCGTGTTTGTCCTCTCCAGATTGCAGCACCGTACCTAGACTCCTGGCAGCCTTGGGCAAACTTTTAGTATCAGGCCCCCCTTTGATAATGATAATAATAAAAATTACCACTTTTGGGCCCCCTTTCTGTTCAGGCCCTGGGCGGTGGCCCGCTTCACCCATGCCTGCCAGATTGGAAGCCCCTCACTGCCTTGCACTATCCACCAGTGCAACAATTTGCCTGGTGAAGCTGTCATCTTTGCTGGAGTCAGGAGTTATTCCAAAACAAAGTACTATTAGCACTAGAAAAAAAAATCCCAACAACTTGAAGACTTACAACCATGCCAGAATCAGGACCCAGATGTAACTCTGCTTGGGCTTGAGCCCTTTCCTTTCAATCCTTCTTTGGATCCCTCGGACACCACAAATGGCATGCAACTCCCCCGCATCCCGCTACAGCCACCCCGCAATGAGAAGGCCTGCACGGAGATGGCAGGGACACCCGTCATACGTGGCACTAACATGGGAGGAACAGAGAGAAGTCAGCCCATCGTGGCAAGTTCTGGTAGCTTGCATTGTTTAATCAGAAATGGGCCTTCTGATGACTTGTTTGGGATTCAAGGAGTCTAAATCTGTCATCAAAGCACAGCCCTGCCCTTGTTAGGACTGGTGGCAGAACCAGCCCCTGACTCTGCAAGGGCTGGATGCTTCGCAGGGTGCAGCAGGGTCACTGCCAAGGAAGCCGGTCCCAACTTTCACAAGTCAGGAGATGCGCAGGTGGGGGGTGAGAGCCAGACAAATGTTAGCCTTTCTACAGCTCGTTTCTCCGCTGACGGCTTTTTCGTGGCCGTCTCTCCGACAAGGGAGCCCGTGTTTCAGAAACTGCCGCGGAGGAGCCAAACCCAACGTTTTCCACAGATTATCTCTTCCTGTTGTTCTCCTTCTGGACCTGGCTCGCAGCCTCACGAATGCCAAGGGTCCTTGCAGCGTGCTCAGACAATCTGTCCTTTAATGAACTCCGCCAGCTAACTCTAAAGACCTCGAGTGCATCTTGGAGCCAGGCAGAGGGGGAAAATAGCAGCCACCTCCTTTTTGCCCTGTGGACGATAACCTCACACGCATATTATTTCCCACCATAATCCTACTGTTTTTAATTAGTGCACTGTAAAAGGAAGAACCGCCACATCTCCAAGGGGAAAAGGAAGGGTGGGGGGGAGGCAGCACAGAGGATTCAGTCCAACTTTTCCAAAAGCTTAATAGATTTTTAAATGGGGTTATTAACACCACCTATGAATTATTTTAGGGACCTAATTATAAAAAACAAAACGCAGCTAATTAGGTTTCCTGAACTCGCCTTGACACAGGTGAAACAAGATCTCTAAATGCAGGGGGATTGAAAAGCGAATCACTCCAAACAAAGAATCAATGGGTATTATTACAGAGCCAATTGAACAATTACTCCTTTAATTGTTGGCACCCTGCTACCCTCACTTAACAACAGGATGGATCAGCAGAGTTACTTAACCTCCCCGAGTAACTAAAAAGTACAGTGTTAAAGCCAAAATAGATAGAGGTAGTGCTTCAGGTGAATTAGGTCCCAAGTCCCGGAGCTGATGGCATGTAGAAAGCAGGATCCCATGGCCAAAGAGGCCTGCTACCCTGCAGCCGTTACAAATTCTGCCCACTCACGGCAAGGCATTTTCTGTTTGACTGGTGACTATGAGATCCCTTTTTCCCCTGCCATCAGAGTGGAAAAATAAACTTGGTGTCTGCGTTGGTCAATTTTTCCAGGCTGGTGCTGCTTTTATCCATGCCCCCAGCCTCTTGGCAATGTACACAGGACCAAGGCACCAGCAGAGTTAAGCAGGAAGTCCCCTCCTGCCCCACAATGGCCTCAGGGATTTAGATGTCCCATTCCCATCAAAACCAAGAGGAACCACATGCTCTATGGGGCTGGATCATTTCAACCAAAAGCTCCTTCCCTCCTGTATCCCTTATCCTATCATATCCTCTGGTAGTGCAAACTTACTGTCTCAAAGGAGGAGATGAGCCAATGAAAAAGAAATGTGGGCTCGTATCTGAAAGCAGCATCAGTCACGAGTAGCAGAGGCAAGTACGGCAGAGTTGTAGTTTCCATTGTAGCCCTACCACCCTTTTTGATAACTCCCATGGGGGGGTCTCTTAAAAAAAAACAAACACTCCCTCCCTCTACCAAACCACAAAAGCACACAACAGCAGAATGACATCTCCATGATCAGAAAGAAACTGATGCTACACAGGACTGCCTTGTATTTCTAAAAAAGGACAGTTAATGCTGTATATATAATGCCCATTCTAGTGCAGCCATTTATTAATGGATCCTGCGGTCTGTGGGACTCGGATGAATACAGAGGCAGGACTCAGGATCTTATCCAGCAGCGTAACTTCCCTCTGTGTCTGTTCTGGCATCTATTAGCCCAGTGATCCTCAACCAGGGTGTCCTGGGACTCTCTCAAGGGTGCCACGTGATGCTAGCAGTGTTAGGTATGCATAGATAAGGCACCCCTAACAGCATTAGGTGTGCAAATGTAGCAGTGTTAGGTGTGCAAATGATTCACAAAGTAAACCCAGGTATTCTAAATAGGAATCCACAATGTTAAAACATCCTGACCTGTTCTGGTCTTTTTGAGGGATTGCTTCCCCTCGCCCCAAGCAGAAGGATAGCTTTCTTCTTGTCTAGTCAAAAAAATGAGTGACAATTAAAAGCTGGCATTTTCTGAGAAGTGCTTCAAGTCTAACGAAGGGTGTCTTGAATCTAATGAAGCGTGCCTTGAGTCTAAAAAGGTTGAGAACCACTCTATTAGCCGCTCCATCCTGGGCTGCTCTGTGGGCTCCCTGGGCTATGCTGCTATAGCTACCTGCGAACTGGCAAAAGACAGAGCTTTTCTTAGAGGGCTCAAATCAGGGTCCCTGCTGCTGGAGACCCTAATGCACTAGTAAGATGAGTTTCCAAACTTCCTGCCTCTCCCATATGCTGGCAAGGGGCCTGAGCAAGTGGCAAGCCTCCAAGGGCATGGTTTACTAAATCTTTCTCGAGCTGGTGCTTAAGAGGTCAAGTAACAGGTAGCGACTCCCTCTAAAAAGCCACAGACCTCTGTTGCAACATGCCAGGGGGGTGACAAATCAATCCAAGCACAGCTCATGGATCTGAATGGCCCCGAGACAACGGACAGCGGTTCCATCAGACCAAAAGTAAGAGACACCTGTTCAGCAAAGGGCAGGAAGGGTGCTTTCTGCAGGATATCAAGGGGAGAGCAGAGATAGGGATCATTTCCAAAGCTTCATCACACTGGCATTGCCCACAATGGTAGTTTCTGTAGCTGGAGACCACCAGTTGCATTCCTTCATGTGTTATTCTTGGAGACTCGTTGGTCTCATGCTTTGAACCAGAGTCAGTGTCTGTCTGCGACTCTGCCGATGGGCTCGAACCAGTCGTTTCACTACTATGCACAGATGATGCCATCCAACCTCAGGAGAGACCTGGAAGGATTATTATGCTTTGAGATGCTCAAGTAAAAGGTGTTATGGGCATGCTCCAAGCTAGTTGTAACATGCCCTCTCACCACTGTCCCCACGCACCAGATTGTATCATTGTTTTTTTTATTGTTATGTCCAAATGTGGATTTCTTTTTTCCTGAAAAGACTCTAAAACTCTAGAACTAAGGTCATAAAAAAGGTGGGTCATACGTATGCCAGTCCTTTGAATTTTTGAATGTATGCTGGTATCACAGAGCAAACTTCCTTGTCTTGAAGATCAACGGAAAAGGGAATAACCCATGATTGGGGCATTTATTTCAGACTACCAACATCAACCTTGAGCACAAGAGCAGAGAATGGAAAGTTAAGAGCGGCAACACTTCAGACCTGCAAAGAAGCTACAGAAGACCACGTATCATTTTTTTTAGAGCCTAATATCTTACTTTTTAGTAGTACCTTTCATCGTAAGAAACTTTACAAACTATGCCATACCTCACCCATACACCACTGACCCACTTCCCTGCTATATTCACAGTATTGCATTTCATCCTGCCAAGAAGTGGAGAGAGAAGTGTAGTGAACATTTGGAAACACAAGAAAACGTCTGTTTGTATTTTGCATGTGAAGCATTACCCCCTCCCCAGAAGATTTTGTATTTTGTAGTTTAAATATGTATTATGGAAAAAGTAATATAGCAGCTCTAACCAGCTATTAATTAGTAGGGTTGCAACGAACACAGGAAAGCTAAGATATGTAATGCTGAAAATCAGCGTGTTTGGAGTAAACAGCCTCCAGAAGTGCAGCACAGACAAGGCTCTGGGCTGCCTCCAAAGCCCACCAAAGACAGTGGAAAGGGCCGCAAGGCAGCAAAAAGATCTGAAAAGTGGGTAGTGAGGTGTAGCAAGCATTTTTTCTCTGGTCTTTGGGTCTGTTGCTAGAATCCTCAAGAACAGACATAAAAGCTTTATTGTTCAATCCTTGTGCAATATACTTCCTGCCCGGTCGGAGAAGGAAAAGGGGATGGGGGCATGCTGTATTTTAGGGTCTCTCTACTAGTATCAGACAAAATAAAACACCCCTCTCCAGTGATGTCACTCAGCTCTTGTGGGCCCACAAGTGTTTCCCAGTGGGCTCTGCTGTGCACTATAGGAAGAGGAGGAAAAAAAATACAATTAGACCTGGTAATGCTGTGCAGCTGGGTCCGCACATCTTCTGCCTTCCCATTCTTTGCCCTGCCAATTAATCTGAACCCGACTGTCACCTTGACAGCCATTTGTGACTCTTGCGTCCAGAAATAAACTAATCAAATATGCAATGAGTGGTCAAGCAGTGTCCCCCACAGGCAAAGAGAGAGAGAGATGAGACTTTCTGTTTATAGGCGATTCACAGCAGCCAGGATGCTCTTCTCACTCAGGTCTCCGAGCAGAAAAAGAGGCTTCTCTCCACTTTGGCAACGTAAAAATAGCTGAATTTAGTTTAAGAAAATGCACTGCATTAAAGTAAGAGGCCTAATGGTAACGCACTGGTCCATTTTTTAAATTAAATGATGTTCATTAAAGGAACATCACCTCCCAATAATTAATTTTGCTTGGAGAAAAAAAAAAAAAAAAGGCTACAGACGATTAATGTACCATGCAAGCTCTAGTAGATGCTCCATATATTTTCTCCCCCCACACTCCCCTCCTCCATGAAGGCATCTCTGCTAATCTCCCTTTCACTCCTGAGCACAAAGACAGAACATTTGGCAGGATGAGCTGCACAACAACAAAATCCCCCTGTCAATTGCCCCCAGTGTTTTCCTGCTGACAGTGTTTCAATAGGGTTACATGTTAGCGTATTGATATCTGCAATCATATTCGCTCTCCGCTCCCCAACGCTACAAAGATCCAAGAAACCACATGCGTGTATGTTGAAGACACTTAGACAATGGAATCGATGGAACATTGATGCTTCTTTACAAAGTGGCATCGTTCCCATGCTGGGACAGATAAGGAAAAAAAATCATCTTCTTTCTTCTCCGGAAGATTAAAAGCATGACAGGGAATGAACAGATATGTGCATACAAGGGTGTCTGGAGCCAAGATGGCAGTCTGATCCCAGGTAAACTGAGAACACTGCTCATCTGCCAATGAGTAGTTGGATGGCACCTCCACATACCCCCTGTGCCAAAGAAAACATATACGGAAGTCGCAGCAGTAGACCTAGCAGTCATATAGTAATAAAATCAATAGTTCCTCAGTGGGGGAGGGGGTGGGGGGAAGAGACCTTCCCACTAAGTACAGCAGATGAAACAGTGTGTGCCTTCCTCTACAGTTAGTCCTGTACTTCCCTTGGGAGTCCTTGAGATGCTCTGGTCACCCTAAGCATGCACATCAGCACCTTCATCTCTCCATGCCTCCATTTTGAAGATACAGATAGTCTTGCTTACATCAGAGGTGTGTTGCCAGACATTAAGAGGCATACAGCAGACTGCAACTTTTGGATAAGGCACATCTTACTTACAAGCAAAAATTTCACCAACATAATTTAAGAGTGGCTTAGAAAGTACTTTAGTCAAACCACAGCCAACTCCCAACACACACTGATTGAATAGTGGCTATACCTTTTAAGCATGTGACATACCTCTACATTTATGGGTTCAAACCATAGCAATATAGCCCTGGTTTAAATCCGTCAGAGACTGCCCACACAGAGTTTTAACTAAGTCAGCTTTTGTTAAAGTGGTGCAACCTTGTGCATGGACCAGGCCCAGTACCCTAGAGGTATAGTGTCCTCCTAGCAATAATAGCTGCAAGGCAAAGCATCATCATATGTTCACAAAACCCAAATGAATCTCACAAAGGATCTACATTCTTTCCCACCAGACACACAATCCCCACCTCCTCCTAAGCAATCAAAACTCTCCCTTTGTGTTATTCACATTTGGAGTTAGCCATGAGCTGACATCTTAATGTTTCTCTACATCGGGGTAGGCAACATTTTTTGGCTGGAGTACCGAAAAACCTTAGAGCCCGGGCTGGCAGTGGTGTGCCGAGCAAAATGGCCTTGTGTGCCACGCTCGGCACGTGTGCCGGGGGTTGCTGACCCCGATCTACATCCAGCCATGCTACCAGTCAACAGCCTCCCTTGAAACCAGAGGGCTCCCAGGAGCTCCACCGATCTTCCTCCATCCATTCTCCATCCTCTCTTTTGCAAGCAGAGGGGAGGAAATATGAGTCCAAACATTTAACGTCTGGCCTGAGAATGGAGGAAGTACTGTTGCTGTATCAGTTCTCCAAACAGAAATCCTCTGCCCACTAATTAAATTGTTGAAATTGAGTTAAAATACTTGCTGCTGGCTTATTTCTCTCTCTCTATTTTCCATTGCTGGTAAAGTTCATTTGGGCTTGAGGTTTTGCCATATCGTTAAGAACACCGTGTCATGTTTGCAATGCTATGAGTGCAATGTCTCCTCGGACTGAAAAAGAAATGGAGCAACTGATGCCTCCTCAGCCTCCTCTTGGTGCTGGAAATATTCTGCTCTTTGCGAGGGAAAAAAAAAATCAGGTCACTCTTGTTTAGTTTTCCAGGCATGGTTTTCAGAGCTTCAGCAGTAAGCACCCAGCACTGAAGACTTCTGTTCATATCTGTCAGGACTCAGCACTTTAGGAAGGAAACTAGAGGACAAGTTCCCTTGCAAAACAGAAACTTCATCATGCAGGGCATGCTCACATAGCAATGTGCCCTGTAGCACTGAGATGCCCAAGCTAGCTCACTTAGAAGGGAAGAAAAATCATCTTACCCAGAGTGCCATCCAACTAGCCTGCTTCTAGTCCTAGAGCAGGCTCGGGCTTCTCTTTGCTGTATTGTGGGGTGCAGTGCACATGTGCTCTCCTTATGTTAAATCAAAGTGCTGGACCTCAAACCCCCTGAAGCCCCAGCCAGTTACTAAATGCTTAGCTCTTTCCCCACTGAACAGCCCCAGTCTGATTAATCTATAGCTGTTAATGCAGCCACACATACTAGAAAAAGTTGGCAGAGTTACGGCTGCCCTCAGCGCACACACCCCACACTTGGCCTATGGTTTAAACTAGACACTAGTGGAGCAGCTGACCGAGCTCAGGCAGTGGCAGAAGGATCAATGGGTTCTGAACCCACAAACCCATCATCAAAAAACTAAGAAGAAAGAGGGAGAGAGGGGAACAGGAATGGCATCTCAGGGTGCCCGTGGCATTACTGCAGGGTGGGACATCACCGTGGTCCCCATTTCAAGCCAACTGCTTTCCCTCATCACCTACAGGATGCAAGTACAGCTATCTTCAGCATTAAAGCCGCTGGTGAAGTGCGGGAAGGAGCAGGACTAGGCGCTGCGCCCCTCTGCTGAGAAGACCTGGACCACTGCAGCCAGCCCTTCAGGGGGTGAAAGGCAACTCAGCTTCCCCGCGGTCCCTGAAGCTGCCTCTGCTGAGCTCTGCTCAGCATCAGGTCCTTGCTCCTCACACGCACCTTTTGAAAGTGTCAAGCCTCCCTTTGCATTGCCATGCCATTACAAGGGTCTTTCAAATAGCTACAAGTTTAAAAAAAAAAAATGTTTGTGTAATATATGAAGACTAAACTCAGATTCATGAATATTTGATTTAATATACATTTATTTCCCCTAAAGGAAGATACACTTTATTTAATACTGATTGCAGCTCTTATTACCTTCCTAAACCCAACATACCACTCAGCATTCCAATTATAGCGTCATGCCAGCAGTACTATAGTTATGGCTGAGGAAGCACTTTCATTATAAGCCTCTGTTTTTAAAACTCATCTCCCCCCCTTTTCCTCCTCCCTCAGAAAAAAAAAAAAGCAGCAAACCTTTGAGCTGAAATATCTCGTGTTTGCTCTTAGCCCAGAGATGAAGGTTTTTTTTCAATCAGACTTGGTTTTGAATCAGACACTCCTAGTCACACTTATCTCAGGGTTTGATCAAGCGCAGCTTCCTTTAAAAAAAAAAAAATCCAATCAAAAACTTTAACTGCAAAAGTTAAAATATTGCTGCTAATTTTTCATTGTGATAAACACACCAAGATCAGTTATCGAAAATCCCTGGCGATTTTAACTCAGCCGCACGGCACATAACATAGAAGGAGGCGTATCACTTAACCCCATACACAGTAATACAAAATCCATAAAGGGGAAGAGTTACGATTGCTTTGGGAGATGTTGGGAGTCTCAAACATGAACCTGTGGAGTCAAAGTTTATTAAAGACTTCCTTTCCCACAAGTGTTTATTAGGTGTTGTAACCAAATAAGCATTAAGCAAAAAAAGTGTTTCGGAGTCGGGCTTAAAACCCCCCTTCCTCATACAACTGCCCATGTTTCAGTCTCTTGCAAATTCTTAAATTAGCTCTTTCTCTACACATCCAAGCAAGATTTGTACTTCCAATATAAATAATAAGCAGTAAAACAAACCCTTTGTGCAAGGGGTTGGGGGAGGAGGGGCGGGGAGCATATGTAGGGGGAGAACTTTCTCCAAGTCTTTATACATTGGGAAGTAGTAAAAAGCGGCACAAGCCCAGTTTCCCCCCCAGGTCATATTTAACAGGGATTTTTTTGGTTGTTGTCGGGGTGGGTGGAGGAGCGAATGTTGCATTTACTTACTCATAAAGCAGATACGGACAGTCTGGGGATGTATTTATTTTCCGTGGTTTTTCTTTCAGCTGCATCCAATAACGTTTTACGATTGCGTTTCTGTGTGTTTTCATGTGCCATTTGTTTCTGAGCAATAAAGTCACTTGGCATTTCATTAGTTTCCTAAGCAAAAGCCTGGCCACTGGTCATTTTCCAATCGGTGATGGGGCCAAGTTAGTAGCTGGTATGCTCTTTCCACGCAAGGACTGCTGGCTTTCCTTTTACAGTAGATAGCTCCAGGTATCCAAAGAGGGCTGCACCTTGCCTCACCCATCATTGCAACATGCAGCCAAGGTGCAATGGGGACAACTGCAGATGGCATTAAGCCCTGTATGCTACAATGTCCTGCCCAGGATTAAATGTTTGGTTATCGACACTGGGGAATGCTTAAAAGAAAAATATTTTTCCATACTATCCTCACACACTTCTGTCACTTCCAACGTTCATCTTAGCAGCAGCAGTTTGGGATAGTTGTTTGACAGGCTCATTTTAGAGCTCAAATGGTGCTAAAGGTTAACAAGTAAAAAAATAACTCTAGTGCCTTTCATCCCAAGGGTTACAAATCATCTTATAATGTCCATGTTGGTTTATGATTGTATATGTAGAACCACTACTGAAACACAGTTGTGTCAAAGGTGCAAATTAGAGCAACTTTCAGCACATAAAGCCTCCACAGGACGGTTTTTAAAAAAAGATTACAAAAATGTATTCTTCTTCCCAGTGAAACTGTAGTAGAAATATATGCAGGAAGCATGCAATTAGCAACATTAAATACTCATGAGGACAAGAGAGAGAAAACACCCCTACCACTCTAGCAAAGAGTGCCTTGAAATGGTTAGGTGCCTAGGAGCAGCGAGGATCCATTCTGCATGGCATTCCCGGTCCATGGGCTGAATGAGGGGCTGCTGAGATGAATAGGAATGCTGATTACTTTTACCAAAGCTCAGGAAATGCTCTCAGATCTCATTGAAGTCTCTGGAATAGTATAATTGGCTCAATTGTCTAATGCAATCCATATCTGCAGCCATCTATTGTCCTTCCTCAACCAGCTCTTGCTGCATGTATACCGTTGCATTCTCTCTCAGTACAAAGTGTCTATCCTGCATTATATTAGTGATGAGATAAGTGGTGTATTTCTTTGTACTGTAATGTGTTACTGTTTCACGCTGGGATGTATAAAAGGAAAATGCAAACAAACACTGACCAGAGTCACTGCGAGTGAGGAGGGGGAGCAGCATTTTCCCTCGTGACACAGGAGTGATTTTCTTTGAGGCTTTGTTACTGTCGTCCAGATAAACTGCTGGAAGGGAAAAAAAAATGTGTTTATGGAAAAACATATTCTGCATTGAACAAGTTCTGAGATAAGATGCCTGTCACTAGCCTTTCTTTACTGTCATCCAAACAGGTAGCCTTAAATAGTAGTACTTAACCAGCTTGGCAATAGTTTGGAAACGACCCTTGCTTCCCAACTCCCAGGCCCGTACTCCACTTCTGCCACACCTCTCCCTTCCCTTCCCATGCGTTGTTTCCAGCGCCACCTGAGCTAGAAGAGTGCTTCACATTTATACAATGCAAATCTGAAGCACCACATTGGTCTTGCTATGATCTTAACTACAGGTGTGAACAGAAGCTCATGATTAACCTCGACAATAACCCAGCCTCTCCATCCCTCTGTTTGTGTTTTGAGCACTTCCCTGAAGGACTGTGGATTTTCCAAAAACATAAAAATAAAAGACGCAACCCCTTGGCACAGTGCCTTGTATCCCAGGATTTCAGAGAGAGCAAACAAATGGAGGTCAAACCTCACCTTCCCCCCACTCTCTCTGCCAACAGACAGGTATCTTCATTTTACAGATGGCTGAAGGAGCGGAAAGCGTTATCCCACAAGCTTTGGGCAGGTAAACCATCATGCTCATGCAGAATACGCCGCAGGAATGAATGTAAGCCAAGAGGTAGTTTCCTAGGGTGGAAGAGGGATGGCTCCCCTCTTTTCCAGGCTTCTGTGAGCAATAGTCCCTTGCTCCCTCTTCTTCTTGGCAGGTGTTGCAAGACTCCCCCTGCCTCCTCTTTCCACCTGCTTTAACTACTGCACTCAAGGGACTTATTGCTTCACAGCAACCTATGTACTAAGGTGCCTCCAGCTTCAGGGGGAAAAGATCCTGAGTGACCTCCTGCTTCTTCTAGCACGTCTAGAAAAGCTTTGCAAGCCATGGCTCCGAAGGATTGAAAAAGGGAGGAAATTTCAGAGCCAGATAATCACTGAGGCTCTTCCTAGAGATGAGATGGAAAAAAACACAACTATCATCCCAATTGGACAGTACAGAGACGCCTGCTTGGAGGTACACTGACTTAGGACATGGTTACCCCAATGCCTGGACTTGCAGAGTTAGACCCATGATGGATACCACAGCTCAGCTCCTCTTAGACCGGACGCAGAGTATTAGCAACTTCTAAAAAGAGGTAACTTTAGCTCAGAAAGGGGGGGAGTAGAATATGAGTTTGCAAGGACTGGTCAGGTGTCCTGCACCATATTTCATCACCTTGGGAATGCGACTAATAAAGTGTCTGTCTAGATTGGGCTTCTGAACCGTCATCCTCACAGGTCACTCCCCATATTTTTCCTACATTTTCAAGAACTTGTAATTAAATTTTTATGACTGACTTGATAACGCCATAAAACAAGTTTAAAAAATGAGTGCCGTTTCCACTAACATATTTTTTGGGCTTTGCCGTGGTGCAACAGAAGGAATAAAGTTAGACACACATACATATTTTTTAAAATTAACTCAGTATTTTATTCCTCTTCTGTCATCGAGATCCAATGGCTGCAGGCTCGTACGGCATGGATGGCTGTTTAAACTGCAGGAGCTTCGGGCATGGACAATGGAGATTTGCACCTTACAGAGCTCATGAAAGCTTGCAATATGTGTCTACTTTGGTTAGTCTTTAAGGTGCAAATCTGCTTTGCCTTATACTCAACTTCATGGCAGACTGTGTCTCCATGCACAGTAACCCGCCATGCTAAGAGCTGTACTGACACACAGCAAAGAGGTGGTCTCTTCTGCCAAGGATTTACACAAAACTACTTCTGTGGCAAGACCGGCTTCATTACAGGGGACTTCAAAAGGCAGAGTACTCAAAGCGTACATCTTATACAACAAATGCTAATTAAAATTGCAAGACAAAAACCAACCAAGGCTTTCCTTCTACAGAGACTGAAATGCATGTTGCTGCCTGTAGTCCCATTTACTTCAATGGGGAGGCTCAACCCCTATACCATTAAGCATGCTTGATCTGGCACCAGTTGGAAGAGACTGCCCTGTGATACAAAGCCCTGTTCTTCAGCCTAGTTTTGGAGACCCAAAAAGTCTTTCCTACTTGGGGAAAAGAAATGTGTTATGGAGGAAGCACAGCATGAGAGTAATCTCTGCTATAGGGCAGGGAGGCGAGGTGGTAAGGTCATTTTTTCATTTAAGCCTCAGTTCTGTATTTCAGAAGCAATAATCACATTGGCAGAAGGAATGATATTTGATATGCCAGCACATGCCAGATAGAACCAGATGTCTAAAGACCAAAAATCAGATGAGGAGACAGCTGCCCGGGGAGACGGGTCCTTGTTTTGTGTGCAGCAAGGCCAAAATTCATTGGACAGCCCTGACCTAACACTGTGCATGGTGTATAAGACTCCCGTTCTCTTGGGGATACCCTGTCATATGACCCTGTCATAGGTACCCAAGCACAATGTAAAGGAAAGCTTGCCCTTGGTCTCCCCTCGGCATCCCCAGGCTATGTGTCCCCCTCCCTTTTGAAACAGCACTGGCAATTCATGGTTTCTTATAGTTGTTAGGGGCTGGAAGGGCCTGTACAGATCAGTCCAGACCCCCTGCATGTGGGCAGGAAAGACTGCTGGGATCAAATGACCCCAAATTCCTCTGTGAAAACTTCTAACCAAACTAAGGTGTGCTTCCTTATTCCTTTTTAAATGGCACCTCTAACTGCCCAGAGATCTGGATTCACGTTCAAGTGCTCTTTTGCCTGTCTGTGCTGGACAGCAATGCAGGTTTGATATGGGCAATGCAGGTTTGACATCAGCAGGTCTGACACAAGCATTTCCATCAGCGGAGGACGGCATGTGGAAGGAGACAGGTGCAGAGGTACCTGTCCTACCTGAAGAAGAATAAAACGTAAATATATTCCTCTCCAATACCATGAGACTTAGTCCACATGGGGAGGTATCCACCCGGCATCTCCTTCAAGCCAATATTTTTTACCCTTTAGATCAAGCAGCAGGAAGTCCATTTTTTTAAAACCCACGTCTTGGGGTTGGATGCCTGCAGACGAGCCCGTCATGGATGTCTTTACATTAACGTGCAGTTTTAAACAGCTTACTATTTGCATTGGAGAGTTAGATTTTTTTTTTTAAGTCCTTAATTGTAAACTGCAATTTCAGAGAATGTAATTATTTGTCTCCATTGCTATCACACTTGCTGTAATGTTGAATGGATAATAAAAAAAGCCCTCTTCTGAGACTTTTGCATGATGTACTACAAGCTAAAGGGGGAGGATGTGGGGTTAAATTAGCTTGTTTCCCTCTCTAAGCACTCCTGTTCACTTCAAATCATGATCCTGGGCTTTAGCCCAGAACATGGATATTTCCTGTCTCTTGGCTCTGCCTATCAAATCATTATTAATCTTTCTGGCCTGTGTATATTCATTAGATAAACACTCAAACTGTGATGTTGTTTATTGTCTGCTCTGTACACATCATAACCATGGGAAGACAAGATGAATTTGACAGCTAATGTAAAAATTACAGCAGGCAATACATCTTAGATTTGGGTGGAACACCGAGATGAGAGTTAATCAATAAAATCCTAACCTAGGTATTGTATGAAATGGCACTTCATTCATTATTAGGGGTTGGTATAAAACATGATTTACTGGCTTGATATATTGGCCCTTCACCTTGGGGACCTATTTTCAAATCCAGTCCAATCCAAAGTGACTAAAGATCCCTTTAGTCTGAGAGCTTTGAAAGGATATTGTTGCCAGAAATTTATGTGATCTCAGTTCACAATACATAGTTTGCAGGCAAGGGAATGGTACACAGGTGCCGAGGGGGTTAAATGGAGACCAGGAGACCTTAACCAACTGCTTACTCTTTTTCTTTTTGAAAGACAAGGATGGGTGTTTCTCTCTTCTCTCTGAATTTACCCATCTTCTTGACAGCAAATGTCGTATCACAACTCTTAGCCCGGCTTGCCTTTTAAGTTGGCTTCCTCCTTCTGGGTTAGGAATTGTAGGATTGAAAGCCGTGTTACTCTTTGTAGTACTCAACATAGTCCCCACAACAGCTTCACATGTTATAAGAGACTCAGCAGGATACAGCATGTCAAGCATGGACTGAACTCTATGGATCTCGGATGAAGATCTTCTAGCAGGCGCATCCTTTCCCAAGTAATGAGGAGGCACCAGAGCCATCGTTTGGCCCAGCATAGTCAATCAGAGCGTATATGATATATCCCCCTGCCAAATGAAACCCCATGTCTTAAAATACAGTAGCTCTGATACTCCAACATCACACTCATTCTCCCAAGCAACACAGAGCTGTTGGAGGGGGAAAAACCCCACCAGTAAACTCCAGTTACCCTGTCCTGTCCAATACAGATTTCAGGGGGTCACAACAACTGTGTTTCAAGTTTGCAGTTAAGACATCTCCCCCTTTTCTCCTGCACCTCGTTATGTTTGCACTTAATAGCAATAAAGCAAAAATTAATGCTTTTTAGCATTTCTGGAGGCAATGGGTTTTCTTACGAGGAGAAAGCACAAAGCTGCCAAACGCCTTGGGCTTTTTTTTTTCAGAACTCCACTGTCGAATCATTAGTTGATTTTTTTTTTGTCCCCTCATATCAATACACCGTCTAATTCTATTGCAATTCCAGGTTTACACATGGGTAAAAGGAATAAACTTGGAAAAAAGGAGACAAATGCAAAGCAAGGCTAAAATTCTGCAAAGCAGTCAGAACATGCTTAAGGATATGCCCTTTGAATATTGTGGACCAGCTCTGCTACAGACTTCCTGCAATTCTGTGCCTCAGTGCCCCCTCGGTAAGGTGAGGAAGATGCTCCAGATGCACTGGAGACAGGGGTGTGCTCAGATTATCTTGCAACCTCTCTTATCAGACTAAGCAAGTTATAAGAAGATGTTTAAGCAGCTGTTAGGTATAGTGCCTGGATATCGGACTGAAAGATGCTCTATTTAAAAACACCGACGTGGATGGTCAACATCCATACGGTTTTAATTTGAACCTGTGGAGACAGAAGTTTAGATGCTCACAGAGAAACACTCTGCAAGTTATCCCACTTCCTTGTTTAAAAATTGGCAGATTTCTTTCCTGCAGGTTTTTTTTCCACCCCCAGTATGTTGCTCTGCTCGGCCTTGTATAAAGGTCTGGCTCAGGTGTCCTGTGAATCTACCAGCCATCACAGCTGAGTAAACCTCAATGAAGAGTGGAATGATTTAGATGCTAATGACTAATGGAGTGATATCTGTCGGAGCAATTGGCAGCCACGCTAGGAAAACACCAAGTATTACCAGGTCTTGTCTGTGCAGAGAGAGAGATCCCTTATCGCATTTTATAAGTTCGCATTTAATAGGCCAAATAAAATAAAGCATTTTTAAAACCAGGAAGCATTTCAGAGAACTGATTTTTTTTTCTCCCATATAAAAATCACAGTTAGAATTCAACTTTAAATACTTTTCTGGTTGGAAAAAAAAAATCAATTGAACTGATTACCTTGTTGAGTACCAGTGAAGATTTTAGTTGTCTTTGTAATTGCACTTTTTCCTTGCTGGCTTTTAAACATAAAAGGAAAGTGACTTTACTGCTGCAGTAAAAGGATAGGCCCTAGTCAAAAATCAAAAGCAGAGCCATTAACCCTGTGCGTGCTGCAACAGCTCTGGAATGCCTGAAACAACCTTTAGACAGAGGCTCACTGGCTCTTTCTAGCTGCTGTTTAAGAAGAGATATGCACGTTTTTCTTTGACACTTGTTATTTGCAAAGCAGCTTCAAACTCTGTTCACTTCATCTTACACCGTTGGAAGGAATTCCTACAGATCCGAAGCCAAAACCCACTGCTGTCAATGGAGAGACTACCTTCCTTGTCAGCATGCTTTGGACCAGGCTCTTAGTGATGGAAGACAGGAGACCCTGGCACTGAGCAGAGGCAAGCCACTAGCCTGCCGTGTCTCAGTTTCTGTCCAATGCAGCTGTGCTATTCACCTGTCTTTGCAAACCAGACCCCCAGGAGAAAGGTGGCATGTAGGTGGAAAGTGTTAATATTTTTAAAGATGAGTCTACCAAAAACACAAGTGCTCTTACCCATTTATCAGGTTGAACAGCACCCGCTGTGGCAGCGCCGAGCACTTTTCAGCAACGTTCCCACATACAGAACGACTCAACGCTCCACCAGCATAAGAGCTGGAGTCAGGCCCTTTGCTCCTTTTCCCCATCCCTAGTTTTCCTGCATATCTTGTTTTCGGCAATAGTGAGAGCAAGTGCAGCAGATGCCCTGTATTTGCATTTGTGGCAGAGCTTTGGAAGGGCATCAGACAACAACCCTCTCACATTTTGTTCCTTCTGAACAAGACAGGATAATATTCACAGCATATTTCGAGTGTCCCAATGCTGGGGTCAAGATGACCTTTGCCTTAGGCCATATCAGAGAGGAAAGGAGTCCCCAATGCACACGAAGATGGGAATTTCTCTCTTATAGTAACCAGTTTCCCTGAGGGGACGGTAGTGGTAGTTGGTATTTCAGAACATTGTTCAACAATCCTCCAAGGGCAGCTGTTGACTAATTTGTCTTTAGGAAGAAAAGTTACTTCCTAACTCCCATCTGCTGCTGGCTTGGCCGCAGCCTGAAAATGAAGGTTCCCATCCCATCTTCACTGCTCTTAGGCCATTTAATATGACAGTCAATGCTCCTTCCTAGAATCGTACAACGCAAGTCCACCTTGCAGCAGTGGGTGCCTCGGGTTAATTATACAAAAAACTAGAACTCGTGGTTCCAAAATGATGCCTTTTCATTAGACCACCTGGGAAATCGCAAAAAAATCATCCTTTTCTGCAAGCTTCCGGGATCAAAGTCCCTTCGTCAGGCTCTGGGAAAAGCATAGATGGTACAAGATGGTAAAAAGTCCCCGTAGGTAGGAAATAAACTTCATTTTTGCACAGAGGGAGCTGATGATGGAAGGCCTCAGGTTAATCAGGCATTCTGCAAGCAAAATAACTTCTCCCTTTCCCAAACATTAATACATGTTGCCTTTTCGATTTCCACCCAGGTTGAAAGCATCTGCCCCAACACTGCCAGTTATGTTTTCCAAGCCCAGGTCTGAAGAGCAGGGCTGGCCAGGAATAGGAATAGGTGAGATGCTGCAGGAAGGGTCAGTGCCTCAATAGGAGGACCCTTCTACTGGAGACATAACTACAATTCCCCCTTGACTTCAATGGGGGCAGGGTTAGGCTAATGCTTTCTTGGACACTCGTGCACTCCCATCCCACATTTTAATAAGCTAACAACCTCCAGCTGGGAAAGACAATTCCAGAAGCAAAATCCGCACCACGGTAAACTCCAGAGGCATCGGGCATTAGCGCCTCTGATAATTCGTCCCCTCTCCTGACAAAGTTATCTAAGGCTTCACGGCATGTTGAGCTGCTTTAGTTTCCTGGACACTTTCTTTTTGTTCCAGCAATGCACCTTCGACGCCAAAAGCATTTTCACACTGTCATCGGCTCGCGAATAAGATTCTGTGTGCGTCTCTCCCGAGATCTATATACATTGCTCTCCGCTCATAATGGACATGCTTACAAGACAATCAGTTAAAGGGAACAAAAATAGATTTCCCAAACCAAATATAATAAATCCAATGCTTTGCCCCCTCTCCTGCGAAACAGGCACAAACTGTAAATATGAAGCTGACACTTTCTAGGTTTCTGCGAGTACTAGGGGCCCTCCGAATAGGGAGCAGAGCCAGTGGGAGACAGAGTGCACACCCAGAGAGGCAGCTTCCCTCCAAATAATCATCCAGAAACTAAATAAGCTTTCTCCAGTTAGACCAATAGTCTAAAACAGCACAGATCTTGTTATTCAGTAATGTGCTCCTGGCCAGAATTCACTCTGCTTCTCCTGTCCTGGATTCTCCAGACAGCTATTTATACATTTCTCCTGCCACCTTAAATCACTACCTCCATTGCAACACTTTTATTGTATTCCTGTTAGAAGCCATAGATTGTCATTTATGTGCAAAGACAAGTTGGAGATGCGACAAGGGGAACAGCTCTTTGATGCATGTTGCAGAGGTATCCGGTCTTACCATCCACTGCAGAACGGCTTTCCCACCAGGACATGCATATGATTTTCAGTCGCACCTCTCCCTTTGCATCTTGAGAGACGCTTTATGTGCCTGGGCTCCTCCTGGCTAGCTCTGCCTCATCCTTCAAATGGCCCAAGAGACAGCAGGTCAAATGCTTCAAGAAGGGACTTTACAGCTTGCTCTTTTTGCACCCTACCTTTGGGTCCTGCCAGACAGGTTCCCCACGGTCCCTGTGAAATCCAGTCTTCAACAAGGCCAGAACCCCAATGCGGACAAATCTCTGACTGTCCAACCCAAGTCTCCCACTTGCACTGGCTGTCCAACCCAAGTCTCCCACTTGCATTAAACCAAATGAATGCAAATCTAATTAAAAACCTGGTGTACATAGCCCTATGTACACAGCCTGGGGTTCCCACAGATGCCAATACTGGCTGGCGATAATTGCAATTTTCAGCTGAAAGATCCTCATCTGGAAAATGTAAACTCTTCCACCATTGTGCAGCAATCATCACCAAAAAACTGCACAAGCAATAGGCACTGGGAGGCAGCCAGCTTCGAAACCAAATAGAGACAGAGGCACACAACACTCGGAGGCCAAACATGTGGCTTTTGAAATATGGCTGGTAGAAAAATATGGCAGGCACTGTATAAGGGACACCCAACAGATCTCCAACCTGTGGATGGGGGTGTCGTGACGCCCAGTTTATGTTATGCTTGCAGACTGCCAGATCCAAGGCATTTGTGATGTCTCAAGTTTTACATTCAGCCCACCTTATCATCTGTCACTTAACTCAGTTCATTTTGATACTTAGAGTATGTGATGCTTAGTACGTGATGCTCATATACTTTCCTATTTCCTTCCCACTTTGTGGGGCTAGTCCAAAGCCCATGGCAGTCAATAGGAAGACTCCCATTCACTTCAGGGGCTTTGGGTCAGATCCCATATTTGCAATCATAATAGTTGCAAGCAGGAGATAAATTGGTGACGGTTTCAGATAGTTTGACAACTACAGGCCCCGAGACCTTGTAAACTCTGTCTCCAGACCTCCACACACCGGCACAATTGCTGTGTTTTTCAGGACTGAACAGAGCAGAGAACGGGCTCATTTATAGCCCCAAAGTGCTTGAGCAGGGTATGTATAGGCAGGAGTGATTTCTGTTTTGTATCTGAAGTCACCTCATTGTTCACAGCTTATTGTTTGCTTTGAAATGCGAGAGGGGAACAATGTCATTTATAAAATCCAAACTTTGGGCTAGGAGCCAAACTGCCCGGTTGGCTTTGATATGAGAACCGAAAAAGACCCTCACTCACTCATTCACAGTCTGGCCCGTTATCAATACAGACTGAATGCAAAAGGGAGAATGAGCAAAACAGATACTGGCTACCCCTAATCAATCAGTTTACCACTACATACTGTCCCCTGTCCACTAATATTCTTCAATAAAAAAAGATTACTTAAATAATATAAAAAGCACTTTTGAGATCTGCCCCTGTTGGTTAGAGATGCTCTCTCTTGGCTCTTTTTTTTGTGGGGGGGGGAGCATAACAAAGGAACTGTCTCTTTAAAAGCAGTCCCAAGAATATTAGCCTTGAAAAATGCTAATCTGTCTTCGAGTGTTAAGTGCCATGGACTTAAAGTGCTGTATTTCACACACACACAATCCAGATATGACCCTTTTCAGGAGTGTTTAAAGTAAACCTCACGTTCCAACTACTACTACTACTATCAAAACATCAATTCTGCAGGAAAGTGAGACACTAGGAAGTATAAGAGTAGATATGCACACAAATAATCACACATATTAAAGCTGCAGGTTTATATATGGAAAGGCCAAAACAACGGATAGAGTTTTTCATCTACTGGGTAAAAGAAAAGGAGCACTCCCCTGAAATGCTGAATTTAAATCTCTGCCTACAGCTGCCTGCACCAAAAAAAAGAAGAAAGAAAAAGAAAAAAAATCCCAATGAGAAGGTGGTGTTTAAATGTTAGTTTTATTTTATTTTGCATCAGTAGTTCCCATTTCAGAGCCTTGCCTCGCAGGTCAGTTTGACACAAAAGCAGAAATGAACTAAAGAATGTTTTCAATGGATTATTTAGAAACATCATTATGTTTAACGCCATGCAAGAGATAGGAGAGGATCACACTCCATCTCTGGCAAGAGAACATTGCCACACAAAATCCTTGTGTTCTCCATCGTTACGCTGTCTGTTTTTGCCCTCGTTCTGATTGAGGATTTAGCTCCTTGTTGTCTGAGGATGAATGTTTTTATTCCATTTGCTCCCAGGCCAGTATCAAAAGCTGCTAGTACATGGGTTAACCAGATGATCCTTTAATACACAAAGGACCCCCAAACAGCTTAACCTTAACCCATCCGTAAAGATTCCACCCAGACTGCTAATGCTGTCCTGAATCGTGTTCTCTATTATTACATCTGAAATCCGTTAAAATTTCACACAATTTCCTGCACAGCAGTGTATATAATAATGCTGGGAGCCAATATGTTTCTATAATTGGGCCTGTAGTGGGGCAGAGTCCAAAGCAATTAATCCAGCCTCCTTCCTTGTTTGCGCCCGTATAAAGCTGACAGGGTAGAGAGTAATTGGAAACGAGCGGCCTCTATCCCCTACTTTAAATTAATATTTTCCTGTTCTGATTTAATTTCACCCGGTAACAGTGACACAAAGACACGCCATGTCAAGCACTAAGTAATCTGCAGCAGCTGCCTTAGGAGGAAACTTTTATTCATCAGTAATATACTGACCTGTATATCACTTCACATACAGTACACAATATTCCTGTCAAATAGGCAGCTGCATTTAACTTTGCACAATCAGTGGAGAGGGGAGGAAAACAAAAAATCCACATGTAAGATATCAGCAGATACAGGAATTAAATTAATCATGAGAAATGCACCTTTTCAAAGCAAAGTCATTAAAGAGCAAATATAAAAACATGCTAATCAGGATACCCAGGAATCCATGCAAATGAAAATCCAGAAGGGATGGCTAAAACACCCGGGCCATTAAATCAAATCGCTGCGAGAATAATGGCTAAACTCTCTCTTACTTGTAACACTCAATTTATGTAGTCAATATGGCTCTGAATGAATGAGTGAAGGTACTAAGAGCACAAATCTAAATTCAATATACATATCTTAGATAGATCCCCAACGCAGGCGCACGCCAGCTGACAAGCTATATAAAGGGGGCACTGCTGCTGCCTGTGGTAGGGGAGCAAAGAAGAAAACTAGCAGCGTTTAGGAGGATTCCCCTGGTTACAACAGACCACATCTACCTAAATATGCACGGGCAATTTTAGCAAATCCACGCCTCTAAGGAACTTGTGGAAGTCTGTAGCCATTCAAAACTTCACAGTATAGTGGAAACACAACTCAGATCCTGCGGTTTGAAACGAAACACAAGTGCACACCCCATGTACATGTGGTATTGCTGCTGCTACTGTAACTAGGACTATCCCAAGATCACCTATAGCTCCTAGGGGTACAAGGCCTATGGCACAGATCTGACAATACGGGACAGTGGTGTGCACACACATATTGCAAAATCCATATGCAGCAGTTCAAGATAGAGCAAAATAACATGTATGCAACAACAGTGGAAATTCTTGGACCCAGAATCTCTAATCCCAACTGGTGTTATTTGCTGAAGGGAGTTATGCCCTCTTTCCTAAACCAGCTGGGTGTTTCCAGTCGCCTAGAAAACTCCACCTCCTGCACACACGCTGATTTCAGCTCGGAAGCTGACTGCTCCGTCGTTTCAGTCAGACGTGGCTCTCACTTGATGCCATGATCATGCAAGTAGTCCCTCAAATAACTTGGACAAAGTCTATCCATTTTGCCCGGCTTCTGCTTGGAGGCAGAAAAGGCAGCGGAGAGCCGAGATAATATTCTCGCGGTCCTGAGAGCAGCTTCTGTGATCCAGTGGTTGCCTGTCTCCGTATCAGCCCTGTTGAAACATATGGCCCATACTGCAGGTATCTGATTTGTGCAGGGGCAAGTGCCTGCAGATATTTCACAGGTGAGTTAAAGCGAGGACACACGAATCAGACTTTTATACTGAGCCAGGTTTGCATCCAAGTTTATCAAAGTAATCCAGGAGGAGCTGTCTGAGCTTTATACACAGAAAAGAGCAACCTTGGAAGAATATTGAGGGACAAGGCAGCTTAGAAGCAGATCAGCAGCTTATTTCCAGATGCTTACATTTTTCTCCTCCTCTCTTGTTCTTGATTTTGGTGGATTTTCTGCTCTCCCTCTCTCTATTACATTTTCATTTATAGGAGTTATGCTTACCATATCTCCAGCAACAGCGATTAGAAATACACTTGACAGTGTCCTCTCTTTTAGAAGTTCCCTGTATTGCAGCATGGCTAAACTGCTGGTTGATCATATAGCAGCAATGATCTGAGCTGCAACCCCGGGACCTTGCTCCTATCATCCATACAGCTGCCACTCTAAGGATGTAACCACTATCATATCCTACACGTGATCTTCCATCATAAACTCACTGCAAAACAGGTACTGGAGCAACTGATGGACACTCAGTTGTTATGAAGCGTACATTGTTATGAAGCGTACATTGTCCCCTAAGGTGGTTCCAGTGCTGACACTGGCTCGCCGTTTATTTTCAGGTGGCATTCAAGTGCTGGGAATCCCCTGTTAAACCTGAATTAAACTTGATACCATCCTGTCCAAGGAAACACTTCCCCCCTTCCATGTCAGACTGTTGCAAGATGAGCAAGACATGGGTATTAGCACAGAGGCCGGGTACCCGTGTCCCTGTGTAGGTAGTGGCATGCTGCTAGTTTTGCCAAAAATGGGAAATTCAGCTTCTGCAAATGGGTCGCTCCTATGCGCAGGAAGGTCCCTCTGTTTTGCAACTGCAGTCTGTGTTGCATTCAAATACATTTTTTAAACACTTTATACGTTTTAAAGACAGACGCTTGCTCTCTTTCCCCAGGGGATGATGGCTCTTCCAGAAGCGAGCGCATTTAGGAAGTCGTCGTTTGCCGCAAGAGCGTGCTCGAAGAGGACTTGTCTGTTTTAAAACGACCCTCGCAGTTTGGAAGTTTGCTTCTGTTCCCCGGGGAATGAAAGCGGTCTTTCAAAACATTTTGAGAAAAATGGAAAGGGCACATGTTTGTCTTTGTTTTGTGCCTCGGTGGTTGAGGTGCTGGCCTTGGGCATGCAGAACAAACACGAGGACCTTGAATGTTGCTGCAGAAACAGAGCCGACTTTTGAAATGGTGGCCACGGCAGGAATTGCTAAAACACAGGATGAACTGCAGTGTCGCCTTGTCCAGTACCGTGTCCAACAGCACTCAAGGCTGCATGCTCCACAGGAAGGCATAAAACCCTTTTTAAATGGATGTAATCAAGCCATTCTTTTGCAAGGAAAGAACTTTTTCCTGAGCCCGTGGTGGGCCTGAAGCAGGAAAAACATTTCTATCTCACCATAAACTTTGCCACATGGTGGTTCATCATCCTCTCTTTCTCGAACTCTTTTCTGGCTGTCACTCAGCCGTGTCTCAACAGCACCCCACATTGAAGTGCTCTTTCCCATTTTAAAATGTGTTGCCTCTTAGCTTGGTTGAATTAAAATGTGTTGCCTCTCCCTTCTCCCTCCTATGGTAAGAAATGATAAAAAAAGGAACAAAACGGGTCATGCCAACCCCCTTTATCGTTTCCATAGATTTTAAAACCAGAAGGACTACGATGATTATTTAGTCTGACAATCCTGTTCAGGTTTAAAATTCGATAGTTTAGCTATAACAGGGTGAATGAAGCACACCCTGGGCAAGTTCATCCTTCATTTTTTCATCTCAAACCGAAGGGCAACATTATCAGCTGTTATTCACCCCAGAGATAGCTGCATTTCTGCAGCAGGTCAAATGATCCCCAGGTTTGGGTCTGCACAAATGTTTGTGAAGCGTTTAGAAATCCTTCCCAATGCCAGCTACTGAGAAACAGGAGAAACAGGAGTAAACTCCTCAGAGTGGAAGTGGTGGGGGTGGTAAGGGATGCAGACTTATCCACTTAGACTAAAATCCTTGTCAATATATTTTTCTCCTGGTGAACGTCTGCATACAAAGGGGAGGATAAAGGTCAATACAAACCACACGAAGGGTGGAGGGAGAAGAATAAGCAGGTGCAAAGAGTGCTTTAGCAATTCTGTGGTGGCACTAACCTTCCTGGGATGACAAAAAAAAAAAAATATGCTGGAGCTAGCATTTAAAAAAAAAAAAGCCCTCAAAAGCTTTTGAGCATCAGCCTTGCAGCCAAGCACACCCAGCATACTTCGATTTTGATGTACAGTTTGAAACAAATCAATAGCAGTATAATAATACTCAGCACGCTGTGTAATTTTTATATCATTAGTTTTCATTTTCCGCTCCCCATGCATCAAAAAACTTACAACGGGCTCGTAAAGTTTATTTAGTATTCCATGAATTCCTAATCAGTTTCATTTCATAATGATTCAGAGCGGCCGTTGCCAGGGCCCCGGTGTCAAAAAATCGATAAAACCAACACACTTTTCCTGATGGCGGCTGCAAAAGGATCTATTGTAGGGGAATTATGATTTATGTCTGGGCTGCACCACGAGCAGCAGCAAGCGACAGCCTGGCTCAAGAGCTGAGATGTTCGCCAATAATGATTTATATGCATGCCTCTCCCCTCCTCCCCCCCAACCATCTCTTCTTGCCCCCCTCCACTCTTATGCACCACCGCGAGGGCCCATATGCTGTGCATTAGTGGCAGCCGCTTTGGCTTGAGCGGGTGTTGCTGCACCTGAGTGTTCAAGATGCAGAAGGGTGCATGAGGCTACCTCGCATCCCCAGGCCCCTGGCTCAGGTCAGACCATGCCGTCTCCATAAACTCCTACGCTGGAGAAAAGCAGAACAGAGACGGCTGGCGCGATCTCCCATTACCCACCCTTCCCCCTCCCTGCAGGCTCTTGCGACGATCCATTCAGCTCTGGCTCCAGATGAGCAGGAGGACAGTTCGATTTTCAGCGATGTGCGCGAGGTGCCTATTTGTCTTGGGGCGCCCGTTCTGTCAAGCTTGCTCCAGGCAGGGGAGGGAGAGAGGGCGGACAACAGCAAGGGACAGACTGCACATGTGTTTGTGAGGGGTGGGTGGAAGCAAGGCTGAGTGGCAGGGAGCAGCTTCGCTCCATCTATTGTCGCAGCCAAGGAAGAGACTTTGCAAAAAAAAAGTTGTAAAACAGCTTTAAAGAAAAAAAAAAACACCCCTTTTCTGAAACCCAGGCAACCGAGGAGGCACAAAGTCTAAGCCAGCCTGTTATTCCTAAGCACATGGCCCGAAGGACTTAAGATACCCAATATTACTATTATTGGTTACTTGGAAGCTGCTTGTATACAGCAAGGAAGCAGAAACAGAGATACTCAACATGAGATAGGACTCTGTATCCTGTGCCTCTGGGTAGGGTGAAAAGGGGGAGGGCCAGACACACATCATTAGCAGGAGTTCAGTTTGTGGAGGAAAGGAGCACAGCACCATTTGGCTGTCCAGATTAATTAGCCTAGATATCTATTTGCCACTTCCCCCATTCAAAATGCAAACACACACACACACACTCGTGCTCCATCAGACAAAGGTCTGTGTTTTTTGCATAATTTACCTGTTTCCCATCATTTCCGTGGAAGAGGCAATCACTGCTCTTTTAAAGCACAGCTCTTCAGTTTGTCTTAAGATCGCCCTGTGCCTTTAACTTATTGGACTTATTTAGATGTGCAGCGGTATATCTGGAGATTACGCTGCGAGGGCATTTCGATGCCATGTCCAAAAAGAGAGTATATATGGCAAAGGACTCAGTTTGTGTGGCAGAGGACTTAGTTTGAATAACCAGGATACGCTAATTAACACCAAATAAAATTGGTAGAGTGGGGTGCTCATTTGTGAAAATGACAAGCATCTGTTTCTACCCCCAGGAAACAGGAAGCCAATTTCTACTCGTTAGGCAAAGAAAAAAGAAAAATGGGGGAAAAAAAATATTTATTCATCAAATGTAGGTGCTGATAAGCAGGGATCCTGGTTTTCTCTGATAAAAAAATCCCCAATTTTCAGTTAAAAAAAAAAAAAGTAACCCCAGATCCACATTTTTCCATGATGAAACACCACTAATATATTAGTATTTTGTTTTAATCATGGAAAAGTGTGGATTTGGGGTTACTTTTTTAAATAAAAAATTGGAGATATTTTTTAAATCAGAGAAAACCAGGATCCCTGCTGATAAGAGAGAGCTCAGGTCTGCTAACGGGACTTTGCTTAGGGGTGCACACTTCCTAGCAGCAAATATAGTGCAGTTCCTCACATATATCCTCCCATAGTCTACTGATCATCCAGAAAAGTCTAAAAAGTTATATCTGATTAACTAAATTTCTTAGAAACACAACATAACAAAGCTGCTTACTCGTCTGCCAGAAGTTTAGTTGCACACATCTGTATGGACAGCATAAGAATAAAACTATGCCCGCTGGCTCCGAGCTTGTAAAGGCACGTCTTTTTGATCAATGGATCCTTTGCAATAAAACAGAAACAAGGCCAGAACAGCATGGCATGATCATTTCAGCAGCACAGGTTTGTGCCAAGGTCTCAATAGTAGAAGTGTTGTATGCCAAGTATGGTTATAGACATCCCATATCATTATAATGCAGTGGACCAAATTCATGCCTGGTATAGCCCAACAGAAGTCAGGGTGTTCATTTGACACACTGGTGAAGACAGAAGGCATTTACATTTTACTCTCCTAAATTTTCCAGGAGTGCCAACCCCAAAACATTAAAAAATACTGCTCTTTTAAAAGGAATCAGAGGAGCTTTTAACTTGCTTCCTGGCTTCTAAGCATTTTAGGTTTATATGGATCATGTTTTAAAGCTTTTCTCTGCAACTTCTTAGGCTGGGATTTTTTATTTAAACTAAAAGGCTAAGATTCCTATGCATTTCCAGGAGCCAGGAGATACTTACTTTTATTTAAGTAAAATGTCAAATAATGCGGGACTCATGATTAAAAAAAAAAAGTCACAAAATGGTCATACTTGTTTTCAAGCAAGTATTTATATTACTGTTTTTGGCAAATCCTTGCTAACCAAACTGTGACGTCCAAGGCTCAGATGACTGAAAGAGAAAGTACCAATGTAGCAAGAACCACAATCATTATCCCAGGACGCTGCTCAACAAATGTATTAAAGCATACACAGATGCACATAGGCACTAAAACCAGCATCCTGGCTGGCAGCCTCAGCAAAAAAACCATAAGGCAGAATATGCCAAAGCGAATGAACTCCTCCTGTATCTCTCCTCCACTTATAAAGATGGTTGCTTTCTGAATAAGTGCAAGGTATATAGGCAGGTCAACTAAGGAAAGCTTGAACTGATATCTCAGGCCTCAAGGGAGACAGGACATGTTAGATATATCCCAAGCACCACAAAAAGCATTACATTCAATTTAACTGGCTTTTTGTTATTTGTTTTAAGTTTTGCCAGGCCTCACACGAAGATGTTCTTTTGTTACCAAGACAGGATTTAGTCCAACAAATATTTAGCCAGGTTTTTAAGTGCATACTCTCTCCTTGAAGAGATAAATGGTTTTAAAGAGCCTTGGAAAGCATTTGTACCTTGCGTGTATGAGAAACCTAAGTGTCACAAAAGCTTTGCGCATGGCCTCAGCTCAGGAGCGCATTGCAACCATTGAGCCTTTCCCTTTTAAATCCAATGGTGGACTGGTTTCTAGCTGAATAATAGAGCTTAGAAACAAGAAATGGCAGATTAGGGGCCAAATTCAAAGGTGAGGAATGGGTTTATATCTATAAATCAACAAAAACTGGAGTGCAGCTTACACCCAGAAGAGAAGGCAACAGTGGGCAGGTGGGAAAATGGAGCAATGGGGGAAAAGGCCAACTAATTTATCTCACTCCATCATGTTAAGAGCTTTGCTTCTGCAGATGCCTTCTGTTCCCCTCTGGGTTCAATTCTGCCGCTCTTGCAGATGTTGAGTAATTTCTTAATCTGCAAGAAGTCCAGCTAGAGCCCACACAACTGCTCATGGAGAAAGGTGCTACTCTTGTAGTCACACAGAGTGGGGAGTGTGCCTCAGAGTGCACACTTACATGTGCAACCTCCATTGCTATGCTCACACCGCCATTTTTAGCACTTTGGAAAATGGCCTGCAGAATGATTACGGAAAAATCAGTAAGACGCAAGATCTTATTTGCAGGAAGGACAAGATGCAGATGCATCAATGAAGCCTCAGTGCATATAAGTTAGCTATTTCAGTCCAGCCATATTAAAAAGAAAATAGTATTTTCTTTCCTATGAAAAATAAAAGCTCAGTTGCAAACAGTTTCTATTATAAAAAGGAGGGGGCAGCTAAAATGTTGAGTTTTAAGGGAAAAAAATAATCATGGGTTTATGTTCCACAGGCTCCTGTGAATATTTTCAGCATATTTCACCATATCATAGCATGGTGGGCTCCATTCGTACTGCCAGAATGGATGTTCCATCATTTCTATAGTGGGCCTGTGTGACATTCATTAAGTGCAGCTACAAAGGGAGAGGGTTAAACAGCGCGGCCTCTTTTCTCTGATTTGGTCATACATCAGCAAGCGCTCCAGGTTAAATGCCCAGAATACCGCAGCAGATGGATAGGTAGAAGGAGAGCGGCAGATACTTCACCCCACACTACTTAACCCAGGGAAATGAGTCTCAGAGTCGGTGTCATGGTAAAATATGGAAGCTCACTCAGATAATGTGCAGTTGAAATTTTTTTCTGAACCTTTACAACTGACTGCACTTTAAGATACCACGTACCCCTCTCTGAAAACTGCCAGCTCATTTCTGCCAATGGTAGCTATTTTTGTGTGTAATTTATCTTTATTGGCAATCATGGAACAATTTTAACCCTTGGTGCGGCTGGCAGTAGAAGCATGAGAGCAAGTGCTTTTGTGCCTCTGATTCCAAGGGCAAGAAAACTTTCCTCCCTATTCAGGCAGTCTAGAAAGTGGGGTATTTTCCCTTATTTTTCTTTACACAAACTACCCTGTGAAGTGGGCAGAAATATCCACGTCAGTCAGTTATTACTGGCAAGTCACACAAAGGCATTACACGCAGACAGACACAGAGCATCGCAGTCCAAACTGCAAGCAGTCAGACCATGCACTGCATATGGAAACCACTTGTGTGGCAGCAGCAGTCTGGAGTCTCAGTCAGGGATCAGGACCCCCACGGTGATAGACGCTGTGCAAGCAGAGCAAGGGGACAGTCCTTGCCCTAAAGAACTGAGTGTATTCTTGCCGCTGTCACCTCTGTGCTTTACTGTATAATAATTTCATAGATCGTTGTGTATACAAGCCCTGGTTTTTATTTTAAACGCTGTTTGCAATCTTTATTAGCTTCAATGAACAAAGCTAATGCACGTCTTGGGTTGTTAATCCACAACTTTGCCATATTACGCAAGGTTTCTCGCTGCTTATTTAAAAGTTTGTAGAATAGGAAATCTGTCGGCACAGATCTTTGGGCTCGAATACCGAAAACACCAGAGCCAGTGGCAGTGATTTGGCTTTGTATTTCAATATTAAGGCAAAGAACCCAGGTGTAAGATTTTAAATCTTTGAAGGATGGAGGTTTGCACACACTGCGCCGAAGCTGAGTGCTTACAATCCAAGACCCTGAACGTGCGGCTACTTACACATATGCTCAAGTTACCAACGGGCAAAGGCAAACAGGTGTGCAAGTGGTTACACAACTGTGCCATCCTACTCACATGAGTAACGCCAAGGGGATGAGCCAATGCTTGGAGGAGCAGAGCCTCATGTTCAGGCTCCTTTCTAGGAATGATCCTGCCAGGCTCTTACTGCCCCAAATGCTTGAATTGAGGTTATTATGCCTCTGGCTGGATTGGGCCCTAGAAGCACCATTTATTCAATATTGCCAAGAAGTGTTCAAACTTCCGTAAATTTAAAAGGCTCTGGAAGTGGGTAAGCCTGCTATCCAAATCCACAAAATAAGAGGGGAGGATCAATTTAATAGTACAATGGGTACAGGGGGTGGGTAAAGTGCACTGCTAAAACTAGAACCAGCACCAAGTAGGGGTAAAGGGGCAAAGTGCTAAATACAACACTTAAATTTTGTTCCATCTTATCCCACAAAGGAAAGCATCCAGCTAACAACATGCAAATGCAGAAAAAGTAGCACACGTAAACAGCATGTGTGTGCATGTATGATCATCCCTAAGGCTATGCAAGCCATTTATTTATGGAGCTGGAGAAATAAATTATTGAATTGTCACTATAGTCTTCCTTTTTCCTTAATAACCATCATGGAAAATCCAGAGTCCTGCAACGTCTATTGTGTTTTTTAATATCTCAGAAATAATTGCTAATCAAAGCTTCATGTGGTGGGGCCAGTAGGAAGTGGATACATGTCCTCGACACAAAATTTTCATGTGAGCCGAAGGAGTGGGAAGATGCAGGGACACCTAATTTCCACCTTGCGATCCAACTCCATCTGATGAAAAAGATTGCCCAGCAGTCAAAAATCAAAGTCACACTGTCCTGGTGAGAGCCGGAACGGTGACAGGTCCTAGCATGCCGGGAGAGCAGGCATGCAAGCAAGTGAAAATTTGGTCTCCACTAGGTGTGGAAAGTCAATGTTATTTGTTTTTAAAGTTATTTTAGCAAATGTGTAGTTTTTGTTCTCTTATCAAGCCTGATTCAGTACACAGGGGTTCTGTTAGCTTATTAACCTTACCAAGCCTTTTCCATTATATTAAAAAATACAATTATTATTCATTAGTGCCAACTCTGTCACATGAAATTCAGGCTGATTTTTCTTAACCTCTGTGGCGACTTTGCCATCCAGAGGAGTGCAGGGCTCCTATGCTTCCAGCAGATAAAGGACAGAAATTCACATGGAAAAAAAAAAAAAAAAAGTGTTTTCTTGGGGAACATCTTATCATTACAATATTTAGTTTAAAAAAAAAAACAAAAAAAACTTGTTTAGCATTCAACAAAGGTGGTGCAATTAATTAGCAGCTTGCCATATTCATTGTTAATTAGGTAACAATATGCCAAGCTGCAGTCACTAAACATGAAAACAAAGTCTTCTCAGGCAGCTAAATACTTCTGTCAACACCTAGTAATATTTTCCCTCTGCCCATTTTTTTTTCTAAAAAAGGGGGAAGAAACAGCTCACAAAGTATTAAATGCACAATTGAGGGGGGGAAAAAAGGGTGGTATGTCCCCCATAGTCCATATTCACTCAACATGGGATCTTGCAACTGCTTGCTAACAGGCATGACTCCCAAATCAGGTCAGGACTTAATCACGTGCTTGATTTTAAGCGGGAACTTAAATATAAGCAATTGTTTAAAGGCTTTCTTGAATTGGGTACCTAAACAGGACTATTCATTAGGCCTGTGCGAAGTGGCTAGCATTCACTTCGGATTCTGATTCAGCCGATTCGGGGACAGAGATTCGATTCGGTGATTCAAATCGCTGTCCCGATTCAATTTGGCCAAATCTGATTCGGAGATTCGACTGCTGCCCCTCACTGCCCCACGCTGTGTGGGAGGCTCTGCACGAGCCCCCCGAGCCCACCCTTGCTCCCTCAACCCCTCTATGGGTGCCCCGCCCAGGCCAGCTCCGGCTCTTTAAGAAGAAAAAACCCCCCACAAAAAATAACCCCAGACTCTCCGCTTCCTGCTGGTGGGGGGCAATCCCCACTGCCCCCCATTGCCCTGCACCACGTGGGGGCCTCTGCATGAGCCCCCAAAGCCCTGAGGTGAGTCCTGAAGCTTTTCTTCATTTTTTTTTCTTCTTAAAGAGCCAGAGCTGGGGTGGGTGGGGCACCCATGGTGGGGGCTGGGGGAGCAGGGGGCTCGTGGCACAGCTCGCCATGCACCGTGGGGCAGTGGGGGGAAGCAGGGATCGTCCCCCAGTCCAGCAGCACCCAGTGAGCACCAGGGCTTTTCTGTAAAGTACGGAGTTGGGATGGGCAGGGGTCCCCCCATGGTCTCCTCCCCCAGCCCCCCCCTCCCACCCCTAGTATTTACCAGCTCAGAGTCAGCTGCAGATCTCCTTTGCCGAAGATTTGGAGAGCTCCGAATCAATTCAGACATTTAAATTGGTCCCCGATTCAATTAAGGATTTGGGGATTTGGCCACCAAAACTGGCCGAATCTCCTCCGAATCGAATCACCACCCGAAGCTTCACACATCCCTACTATTCACAGCATATAGCAAGCAAAAATGGCCAGATATTTAGATGCTTACCTGCACCTTTAGGCACCTACATACCTTTAAAGATCTCACCCGCAGATCTAAGGGGCTACTCATACTGGTAAAGTTAAGTGCACAAGTCCCAGCTTGGGGATTACAGAATCAGTAAGATAGGAAACATTATGTTTGCAGAAAACTAACTCCCATCCCCTCCCACACACAATCTTCTGTTTTAAGACACCAGTGTATGCCACGACTATCATCAGTTGTTTCCAAGTTAGAGTCCAAACCTGAAAGATGCTGACCATACGTTGCACAGGTGAATGTACTCAATACACACTAATTTCAATTGCAGTGGCAGCATGCGGCATCTGGTAGAAGTGGGCTCTATAGAAAGGCATTTACCCAGAAGGCATTTGGGCCCGCACAGACGAGACTGACAAAGGCTGGCAGAGAACAGAAACACAGAAAAGAGCTGGCTTTTCCAAAGGTCAGTCAGGTGGTGAGTGCATGAGTCAGGACTACATCTCCCAGTTCCCACTTCATAGTCCTTGCTACCCCTCGGCAATGATTTCCATCCTCCTCACACTCAGCCTGCTTATCAGAGCAACTTTATACCAGTGGCTCCTGCCTTGTGGGTTTAACCAACTACCGTGATGTCACGTTAACATGCAAAACTATAGCTGCTCTACCAAAGAAGCTATAATATAGGATAAAGACCTCATCCAAAAATTTGTCACAAGGTACTGCACACTGAGAGTAGCTGGTTTCTGAAGACCGGTATTGTCTTGCAAAAAGTACATGGGAAGAATGATGCCAATCAGAGAAGCATTACAGGGTATAGCTATGTTGTTCAGTGAATTGTAGGCAATTCAGTAGAGATGTTTTTTTTTCAATGTCTTCCCTAAGCTAATGTTAACCAAATATTGTAGGAGGAATAATAGTCCGGAGAGAGATATTCAAAGGCAAAAGAGCAGGGATGTTCCCAGCTTCCATCAATAATTGGGCCCCTAAAGATCTTTGTACCAATAAAAAAAAAAAAAATTCCAAGGCCAGAAAGCTTGTATGTCTATTTATCCTGGAGCCAGGCCCAGGCCTCCAAAAACAAACCCTGAAAAAAGTGCACCAAGACAAAAACTTTGGCAAAACTCTTCTTTGTGGCCATTGCTTTTAACAATAAAATTAAAGAGAGGGAGCTTGTCCACTGAAGCACATGCATCTTCTGCAGCCAATACCATGTTTGTGTCAAGGTAACTTATTTCCATGGAGTCTCTGATACAGAATCAATAAGATCAACCTTCAGTGGTGTTGAACTTTGCATTGGGTAATGACAATAACTCAAATTGAATTTTAATTCTTTTAATTATAATGGCACTCAGAGGCCACATCACAGGAGGATTTTGTTCATCAAGGAAAAAAAGAATCCACAACAGCGGCTGGCAAAAGATGTCAACATTAGATATTTGCACAAGTGTATTAAAATGTTCTGGGCTTTCTCCATTGACAGGACAACCCAAACCCAATGGTATATCTGCCTTAGAAAGGCAGGTGTCTTTCCAAATAAGCCACAATGCATCTAATTTCTATAAAGATTGGGGACAAGTCTACAAACTCCCCATTTATGCTTTTTCTTTTTTTTTTTTTACAGGAAAGGGATTAAACTTTTCAGATGCTTTGCACAGCCTAACTAAAGATCCAGAAGGACCAGTTCAACCTTTGCCCCCTTTGGGGAAACAAGCAGTTATTTGAGGATGCTTTTTTTGGAACACATGCTGTGGACATCTGTGTCAGCAGACCCTAATCAAGGCAGACCCATAGGGTTGGACCAATTTGTGTTGAAGGATTCAGACAAGAATATGAAATTCCTGTTGGGATAACTAGCTACCTGTAGGGGCCTGGATGAGTTGCCTGGATAGATTGTGAATATGAGTGACAGTTTAATCCAGTTTTTTACCTAGAAGCCTTTTAAAGGGATAGGCTTTCAAAATAATTCCCAGAAGTTTGACTAGCTCTAGGGAGAAAATAATCCTGTCTCGTTCCTAGTTTTGTTGTGTTGTCTGTTTCTTTTGAAGTAAAAAGGGAGATTTGCATGAGGTGACTATGGAAGGGGTTGCTTTCCAGAGAGGCATGCAAAGTGACCCCTGCGGTTTAGTTTGCAGGGGTGAGAAGCAAAGCAGCCTTGGATAATATTGCTTGGGGGCTCCCGACTTGCTAGCTTCTATTCATTTGCCATGCAATATTAATACAACACCCCCCACCATGATTAAGTGGCACACCACAAAAGGCTACTCATATATACACGCGCGCGCATTCATTCCTTTTCTCCAAACAAATCTAAGGGCCCTCTTCCTACCTTTGCGCTTTTAGTACTGTAGTCATTCATATCTTGACGAGAAGGCTGGGAAAGGGATAATTACAAGTATAATTTTCTTCCACTGGATACTGAGAATATGGCTCAGCATCTAATGGAAGGGTAAAAGCCTCCTATAGGAGGGAGATACCGGAGAGGAGAAACAACGCCATAATGGCAAAGCTTTCCATTCATATTTTTTTAAAGCTTGCAGTCAAACAGGAGACCAAACAGAAAGAAGACCTCAACATTTCACCACCTCATCTTGTGGATTTTCCTATCAGCTCATAAATGTTCAAGCATTTGGGGCACCTACCGGGGAGCTGAAGCTCCTTGCAAGTATGTTGACCATTTGCTGCTCTCTCTCGTTTTTCACAGACCTCGGTACCAATTGCAAATTCACGTGATCATGAATTGCAAGAGGCCTTCACGCCGGACTTCACTCGCCTCTCCTTTGCACTGGCACAAAGCAACGTGACTCCTCCGATACCAGTGGCTTCCCCCAGGTATGAAACCTTTCAGGGGAGCAGGACGGGCAGGGAAGGCAAGGATGTAGCCATAAGGCTTTGGGTGTAACTGATCATGTCTTAGTGCAGACAGCCAGAGCTGCTCTTGTGATTTGTCTCAGTTGTCTCCCTGGTTTCAAGCCCAGCTAAACTACACCGATAGCTTCCAGCAGCCTTGTCTGCCCACATCCAAGGCTTTTTCTGGTGCAGCCAGGCCTGTGGCTGAGGTTCCCGGCTATATCCCGGCTAAAGGTCCACATTTCCCTAGTCTAGTGAAAGTCGGCATTGGAACTAGTTTAGCAGTAGGATAGTCGCCAAGGCTGGAGAGGTCTTTTTCTTAGCAGCTTCTTTTAATTCTCATGAGATCACATTCTCCCCACGCCGCCTTGCTCGGGGTTGTCTCTCTCTATTGTGCTCCTCGCCGGTGTTAAATTGTCTGGAGCGGATAGCGGTGTAGAACGCGCCAGGAAATCACCCCTGCGGGCAGGCGTCAATGATACCCAACCGCACGAATGCAAAGCCATTTCAGCAAAGGCCTGCCGCTTGGGACGATGCATTGTAATGGAGATGCCCAGCAGGCCCCTGCAGACTCTGGGGGACCTGCAGGAACAGCTCTGTAGCTTTCAATGATAGCCACGGCATGTGCCAGTCTGACCGAGCAGCATCCACACACTTGAACTGTGAAGCGAAAACAACTGAAAGAGTGGAAATGACTTGGTAGAAGCACCCAGCACTGCCCTCAGGAGGCTTCGGGGTCAGGAGCTTCTCGCAATTACGTGTCCTCCAAGGGTCCACAAAATTGTTTGACAGATGATTTGTCGAGGAGCACAGTCCTGTTAATGAAACATGCTGTACCTCTGCACAGAGAGTGGTTCGAACACGGGGTGAATCAGGGAGATCAGACCCCTGGAAATCCACAACTATAAAGTTTCCACGGTTGTCCGAGTCCTTCAAGTGACCCTAGCCACGAAAAACTAAATGCTGAGGTCCAGCACTAATACCGTCCACTGCTTCAACGCTTCTTTTTCAATAGCACACGGGTCTAATATGGCCTTCGGTGTATGGACAAGTTTCTCCCTGAATTAACAGCGGCAATAGAAACAAGAGTCTCTGAGACGCACTGTCAATATTTGCTCCACTTAACACTGACAGAGCACAAATCCTACAGCCAGTGCTGCACTGTTTCAAACCCACCTTTCTAGAAATGCTTAAGTAGCCCTAAACCAGAGTGCTAATGAGATTTTCACCTGATACAGACTTCTAGGATAGGAAGTTCTGGGTGAAGAGTAATGGCAGGAGGGGTTAGAAAACCACAAGCATCCTGTTAAATGTCAGGGCTAAAAGTGATGCCCGGTAGTAGAAACATTTATTTTTGTTGAAGAAATAGAAGCTACATAAAAGCTGGTGCTCTCTCTCGAGAGGAGACCTTTTAAATATTGGGCCAAGACGCCGGTGTGTTGCTTGTTATGCTGTTAGATAGACCTTCATATACTGTTGTTAGCCCCTGGTCCTGTCCTTCTCAACACCAGTACCGACTTCTCAGTACTCTTTGCACCAGCCTTATTAGATTAAAAATATTTTTCATGCTCTGTATTTGTCAGATAGATATCACTGTCCTACTGGTTGAAACCTTTTCCAATTATTCTCTTTTATGACTAGGGAGGGGGGGAAAGAAGACTGTGCTGTTTCCTTGACCAGCCGCTGCATTTCTCTTCCCATTTCTGCCCCCCCCAGCTTCTTTATTAGGAGATAAGCCTGCTTAAAACTTTTCTAGTGGGGCATAATATCAGAAGTGTGAGCTGAGGTTTTCAAGTTCATGAACAGGTGGCAGCCTACCTCTCTGCTAGATAAATTACTTCTCTGATTTATTAAATTCACTCAGCAAATTGAATGAACTATGTTCACGCTTAAAATCCAATATGGGCCATCATTTCACTTACTCTTCACAATCATCGAGCTGTGTGTTTATCTTTTCTTTTTTTTTTTTTTTGGAGGGGCGGGAGGAGCGGGGAGAAGGGATGGAAGCAAACCCAGCAGCCATGCTCATGATGCAAAGAAAAAAAAGAAAGGAAACAAAGGCTGCATACCAAGTCAGTCTTAAATATCCTGTTTCTCCTTTCAGAGGGTGGTTTCTTTCCAGCAGCAATGGTTTAAGGCAGGGTGAAATGAGTGCTGAATATTTAGCATGGGTGGGGGGAGGTGGGGGGAGGCTTCATGTGTATGTCTGCATCTGCACATACACACTGCTGCGCTCAGGTGCTTTTTAGCATCCTTGTTCCTCACGGGGAGATGAGCAAGTTCACATCAGTGGCGTTTCATTGCTTGCAAGCAAGCATGCCTGGTCTGTAGCATAGCCAGTCTCTTTTGTACTTATACATAGGACCCGAAGGCAGTATTTAAAAATGGCCTGCAACTAAACGTGATACATATAGAAGCATCTGGGGCCCCAACTAGGATCAAGGTCCACTTGTGCTGGGCACCGAACATACAAGCAGAGTCCTCCAGCTGATAGGGTACATCCACATTGCAGGCAAAGGGTAACAGCAGCTTATGTAGACATACCCGAACCAGCTCTGATCCATCTAGCTTGGGCTCTGAGAGCAGTGCAGCAACAGCACAAAGCTCCAACAAAACACCCAAGATGCTAGGCAAAAATTTGCTTCATTTTACTGATTATGGCAGGAAGCAGAAATGAAGGACCCATCCCAGTCACAGCAGCAGGCAGCAGAAGAGGAATGAAAGGAACCCAGATCGCAGCCACAAAACCATCTTCCTTAAACAGCATCCTTTATTTATTTAAGCATGGACAAACAGTCTCTGGATCTTACCCTGTATTACCAGAAACGAAACCACCTGCATTTCAGTTCGAAACAACACTCTGTGCTTCTTGTCTGCTTCCCAGAAGGGCACAAGTTACCAATATTCAATGAAATACAAAGATATGACTGAGCAGCTTGAGGTAAGAAGTTGAGGTATGAAAAAGTTTTTATAAAGGCATCTTTCAAAAACTTTCAGTGAACAGACAGTCTTACAACACAGAGTGCCAGCTGGAGGCTTTCATAAGGCATTAATAGTTGCATCTTTCAATAGGCTTCTCTCCCCCTACTTAGATTTTTTTTTTTTTTAATAAATACTTTTTTAGCATAGACACACTATATAAGGGCCCTTCTGCTCCTTGGCTGCTGCTCCTATAGGGGTTCAGAGCAAGTTGGAAGATCAGCAATGGAGAAACTACGCAGAAGAAATGCAAAGCTAACCACACCAAGGGTTTTCACACACGCACACACACACACTTGGAGAAAAAAGGAAAAGTTAAATTTTAAATTATATTACACACACACACACACACACACATATACATACACACATATACAAAAAAATCTCATCTCACTAGCCTTTCACTTTCCATTATCTCATATCTAATACATATAATTTCAGAGTCAATTTTCAAGTTGCTGCCTCTTAAATGAAGCTATCCTGTATTTAAAGAAGCAACTGGTCAAATTAACTTCTGCCTTATGGTACCTCTAGCAAGTACAAGAAACAAGACAAAATAATCCAATTTTTAGTAGGCAAACAGCTTGGAGGGCAGGACAGCAACACAAAAACATCTATGACATCCCTTCCACTAGGGTCTGAGAAGCGCAGTAGAGTATCACAGAGCTGCAACCAGAATAGGTGCGGTCCCAGTAGAAAACAAGGCCCTGATACTGTAAGGAGTGGGGTTTGGGTAGATTCGCACAGGACTGCCTTGACACTCTCTGTCACCAACTATTTGCTTGCACCAAGAAAGCAGAGATGTTTGCAGCATGGAGGTGTATCTAGCCCCATGCATTTTTTTCCCTTTCTCCAATGGTCTTTTATAGCTTGCTTTCCTTTGCACCAATACCTGAAACTTAATAGCTGCCCCGCTGTTAAATTCAGCATACTGTACTAAGCTCCCAGTGGAGCAGAAAGCTGGCTCAGTCAGAGGACAAACTTGCGTTGCAGAGAACAGGAGAGGCTATCTAGTGTTAGAGCATCCATCCATCGAATCACCATTTGAACCCCAAGTGTCAGATCACATTAACATATTCAGGGCAACCCAGAGTGCCGACGACCACCACAAATTGCAAGTCGCCTGCTTCCCAAGTTACTTGCTGCCACAATTGTTCTGCTCTACTCTGCCTCAAAAAAAAAAAAAAAGAGGGGTCATTTCTTTCCACCAGAACTAATTCCCATACACTGGCAATGAGAGAAATGCAATGTTCAAAGCAATAAAAGCTGGAAAGAGGAATTATTTTCTGCACCATTCAGATGGAAATGAAGCCTACCCTCAATTCCCCACCACCCACCTGGAGCTGTGGTATGATCCTATAGATCTTCGGATCAATACTGCATCATAGCTACAAAACTGGAAAGGGGAAAAGATGAGGCACAAAATCAAGGAGTGTAAATTTTAACTAAATTAGTTCTGTAAGGGCTTGTTTTTTCTCCCCTTTGAAAAAGTGCAATGATCAATTGGGGATGGGAGGGGGGGAGAAGAGAAGAAGAGTGTATTGCCTCCTTTAAAGAGGAACAGAGTTCGATTCCAAGGTCATTTACCCCCCCGATTATGCTGAGAAGAGGTGCCTCTATGTTTTCTGGTTTGATTATGTGTTGAGAGGAACAGAGAGTGATACACCCCATATTATTTCTTAACGATTCACTAAATTGCGACATCTCCACAGGAGGAGAGGTTTAAACTGCCTCCCAGTTCTGCTGTCTGCCCAGGCGTTTTGTTACATGCTAGGAGATGAGTTTCTGCCCACACAGTAGGAAGATGAAGGGTGCTTTCTTTTTTTTTTAATCTTTTTTTTTTTTAATCTTTTTTCCCCCCCCCCATTTTTTGGTTTGCTTGTATTTTAAGGCTGGATTACTTATCACATGAGCCGTTTCAACCACGCGAGCCCATGGACTCTTGGCTGCCCGCTGCCCCACCTGGCATCTCCAGAGAGATGTTTTAATTGCTTCTGAGGGGCGGCTATAGTTTAAATACTAGCCAACAGGTTACAAAGCAGTGTCCCAAAGGAGGGCTGAGGGTACAAAAGGTGGATGCATTAGCAACCCGTGTATTTATCCTGAATAACCCGTTGGGAAATGCACATATGAAGCCGTTGTCCAGGGCAAATCCAAATCCAGATGGGGCAGCTCTACCTGACAGGGGCAAAAGATGCAAAGCCCAATTTACACCACCTGCTTTGGGGGAGGACAGGAGACATGGAAAAACGAGGGTAAAAGGGACCAGGCTGCAATGACAACTCCTGAGCCCCACGCAGCAGCTCAGGAGATGCCAGCCCTGCACGTCTCTGCTATGAGGAAAAAATGGCACCTTACCTTCCAGCACCAGGGCCTAGGAGTCAAAGCAATGGCACGCACAGGTGTTTTCCAGAAGCACGCTCAAAACCTCCAGCAGGTCCTGTCAGCTTCTCCACACGCGACAGCGGCTAAACCCCAAAAGACAATTGTCTTGCTTATTTTTCCCCCCACACTTCCCACAGCGGGGAAGCTGTGGTACCTCACGCCCAGCCGGCTCCCTCAGAGCGGGAGCTTGATAGCTTGACTCTCCACACCTGAGCGGGGGCAGCCACCTCACCTGGCCAAGCAGTGGGTTTAACCCTCTCCCAGGAGCGCTCCCCCGCCTCACAAACCTGTTGGATGTTGGATTCGAACCTGACTGAAACCGTAAACATCAGCACTCGAAACACGACTGGGTTAGGCTCGGCAGCATCCCTATTCTTACTATGGATGCAGTTGGGTATTTAAGACCCCCTAGCTGGGCAGGATATTGGGCTATTTAATACCCCCAGTTTCACTCCTTTTGCAAAACACCCAAATTCGGAGCGAAGAGCACCGCTTCGTACCTCAGCGGGGGCTATTTCTTGTGCTGCTCCTCAGGGGTCGCGCTCGACGGCAGCCCGGCGGGATCCTGCCTAACCTGCGCGAGCCCTGAAAGAAGCCGGTGGCTGCAGATTTCTAGCCCAATTCAGTTTGGAAATGGAGCAATATGCAGGCAAAAGGGCACAAAGCCAGTGTGTGATCGAAAGGTAAAGGGTTACCACACTCCTACCATAGGACTGCCTTGGGGTGGGATAATAAAAGGAAAGGGGACTTTGCCCTCTCTTGGCTTTGCTGACTGAGCCTTGAAAACCTTAGCTTGTTACCCGGTGCCCTGACTCGAGCTGCTTAGGCTTGGACTTCTGTTTTGGGCAATGGAGCAAGCCTCAAAAAATAAATAAAATAAAATAAAATAAAAAAGGATGTGACTTATTGGAGTTTGTGGTCTATCCCTCCCCTAGGGGTGAGGCTTACATAATGGGAGAACAGGTCTGAGAACTGCCTTTCTGACCCTAAAGGTGAACCTAGCACACCAAATCAAAGTTTGAACCTCAGTCAGCCTTTATTTTGGTGCAATGAAAATTACTATATTTTATATTATATATAATATATATATTTGAATATATATATAGGAAGAGGAGCTAGGCACACCAGCTTTCTGGGAATGCACTTGGAACTGGGTGCTACATTTGTAAATCCAGTATTTATTGCCTGTTCTTAATTTAAACTTCATCTATATAAATATCTATATATAAATAGATATCTATCTATCTATATATATATATAGATAGATAGATATATTGTACTGAAGGTATATATTAAATTGCCACAGAACTATGCATCAGTTGATCATGCACCTGTCCAAATGATGGCAATTATGGTATAATATATACATAATATAAATAAAATTAATAATAATGATACAATAATGATAAAATTATATGTATAATTTTTATTATTTTATTTTATTATTATTTACATTATATTTATATTATACTATAATTGCCATCATTTAAACAGACGCACGATCAACTGATGCACAGTTCTGTGGCAGAGGCTGCCTTCAGTCTTGCCAGTGGTTCTCCTGTTTCTGGTAAGAGTGTTATAACAGCTGGTGTCTTTCTTAAAGTCTTAGGTGCTGGACGCCAGTGACTCTTAGATATCCTTTTTTAAAGGTACGAGGCCCTGTGGTAGCAGAGAGAAGCTTGCAAATGTGGACTCCAAAGGCTCAGAAGAAGCTAAAAGGTTGCTTACCTTGTCACTTTTAAAGCCATGTCATGAATTTTGAAGGTTTTGTGTTAGCTGCTGTGCAACATTGAACCAAAACTTCAAAATGCTTATCCAGGGTGATTTTCAGAAGCTACCTACAGTCAGGCAGCCATTAAGACCCCAATCCTGCCATGAGATCCACAAAGGCAGATTGCTGACATAAATGGGACACGGATGTTAATTGTCATGGATTTTGTTTAATCAAGGGCAATTTATATAACCATAGGCTTTTTTTTTTTTGGTATCCCCAAGCTTTTTGACAAATAGAGATGAACCTTCCAGTCCTAGCTTATCTTTTTTTTTTTTTTTTTTTTTTAGTTTTAGACCAAAACTTTGTGCCTTTTTTTTCCCCTCTTCAAGAGTGAATTGTCTGTTTTCCTATGGTGAGGGTCATGAACAGCTCAGTACTTGTACAGTGGGACATTAGGGCAAGCACACCCATGCTCATAGGATTCCTGAAAGAAGAGACTGTCTCCCCATATGACTGTTTCCCCATAGGCTGTCTCCCCAGATTTAGAAAACATGGCTAAAAACGCAGAAGTGAAAAGGTACAAAGTAAAGATACTTGAGGACTACTATAAACAGTCAAATATTAAAAGGTGTGTGTGCGTGTGTGTGTTTATATTTATGTATCTATTTATGAAACAAGAAGTGCCGGTCCAACTCTTCTTCAATGGGCATCTGTTGGAATTAATTTAAGATTCAGTCCTGCCAGGGGATTAGCATGCTGTCCTCAACCCAGAAAGGTGTGTAAGCACTTGATTTCAACGGGATTAGTCAGAAGTTGGGGGTCGACTCAATTTGCCATTTCACAGATTTTGGAGAAACCAAGAATTCCAGGATTGTTTGCAAAATCAACTTAAAACTTAATAAAAATAAAATACTGGCTCCTCGGTGGGAGTCAGTGGTCCTCGCTGCCGCGGCCTACATGGGAGGCTGAGGAGAGGTACTGGCTGGCAGGGAAGCGTGAAAGTCAGTAGACAAGATGGTGGCCACCCCCATATCCCTCCTCCCCCCACCAAAGCCTCTCTGCCAATCAGTGCCAGCGGGTGGGGTTGCACAAGGGGCCGCCAGTGGACAAGATGGCAGCTGCCCCTCTCCACCAATCAGCACCAAGGAGCAGGCCTGGTAGGACACATCCGGGAAACAACAGCAAAATTTGCTCTTTATGCTGCGACCAACCTGCAAAAAAATGTTGAGTCTCACTGTGATTTAAGTTGGTCCCTAGTCGTGAGTTGAAAAGGAAGCAAACTCTGAATCATTTTATGGGACTAAGTCCACCGTGCTCAGCATCTTGCTGTACTGAACTACTAAGGGGGAAAAAATAAGAGCACATCTAATGTTTCGTATTAAAAAGCTCCCTATGGCACCCTGAAACATTAACGCTGACTGCTGAACGTGATCCTCGCAAATGGAAATCTCTTTGCAGCAGTTGCCCAGAGTCAGGACTCCTGGGTTTTGGTCCCAGCTTTGCTACTGACTTTGAGCTTGATCCAATGAAACTTGAACTGAACTTTGGACTTAAGTGCTTTAAAGTGGGACTTAGGTGGCAAATCCAAACCTGCGCTCCTGAAACCCCCCACTAAGCCTCGATCTAATCCTGAAGGCAACTCGACTCCACGGGCACTGCAGTTTGTGACCTTGAAGTTCCCCGAGTACCTGGCTGTTCCACCCGATGCATGAACAGAAAATATTAAACAGTCATTGGGTAAAATACGAGAACAGTCCTGAGAACCGGAGCTAAGCACCAGCCTTGCTGCCTTCCTTAACTTTTATCTGTACCTAAATCCTTTATTGGATCTGGCACTTGCTCACTTAAGCAGGTCACTTCACCTCTCTGTGTTTCAGCTACCCTCACAGTAAAATATGTATAATATTACCTGCTTGTCTCATAGAGGCACTGCAAAAGTTAAATTAATGTTCTTTTATGGAAAAACTCCATAATAGGCATGAAACTAATCAGGTTCATTAGAAATTAATTAAGGTTCTGTAAGACTGATCCTAAACCATACAGAATTAAATAGAGAACTATATTCTTTCTTATATACATTTTTTTTTAAAAAACATATAGACCTCTATAGGAGGAAGATAATTTTACAGGATCGTTTAAAAATTCCATAAAAAGATTATTATTCCCTATTAAACCTACTGTACTTTTCAGAAAGGTTTGAAAAGTCTTTGTGGGACTTGGGCATTACAATTTAAAAGGGCAAAGAGTCTTAAATGTTATTGAAATGACCCCAAAAAGAAAGGTTAAGCATAGATTGGATCAAGCCTTGGATATAGCCAGGAAAATATAAGAGAAGAAAAAAATATAGACACTTTACTTCCTGCTTTTAAAGGTCCCGTTCCTAGTCAGGACAATGTTTAAGAGTATGCTTAAGTCAATGGGACTTACATGCTTACTTAAAATTAGGCATGTCCTATAAGGATGCAGAGGTTGAACTAGGTCTCTGTATCTGGTTGTCTGGCTAAGCACCTATTGGCATGATTATTTTGCGTTGCTGAGCTTTTATAACATTGTATAATTAATGAATGTGCTAGGATGCCTGGAGCCTTGAAGAGAGGTCTTTTTATCCCTTTATATCTAAAGAAATGTGGACTGCTTTCAAGAATCAGGGCCAAAACTCTTTCTTTTTGGCAGTCATTAATTCCTGAATACTTACGGCTTTGGGGATGGGGTTTTTAAGAGGAGTTAGGCCAGGGGTGGGCAAAATGAGGCCCGGGGGCCAGATGCAGCCCATCAGGCCATTCTATCTGGCCTGCGGGGCCCCTAAAAAATTTAGAAAATTAATATCAATCTGCCCTGGGCTGTCTGTCATGCAGCCCTCGATGGCTTGCCAAAACTCGGTAAGCGGCCCTCCGCCCAAAATAAGTGCCTGCCCCTGAGTTAGGCACACCAGCTTCCTGGAAATGCACTTGGAGCTGGGTGCTGCATTTGTAAATCCAGTTCTTATTGCCTGATCTTAATTGAAACTTCATTGACACGTGAATATAGTGCTAAATGCAGTGTACTGTTCCTTATAGATGATCTTAGTGTGACAGGAAAGCCTTGTTTGCATTGTAGGTCTGCCTCACTTGCGCTGGAGTGCCAGGAGGAAGTCAAGAACAAGGGAAGAATATAGTACAATTGCCCCAGAACCTAAAGTCACAGCTTTGACTGTGCTAATGTACACGCGGTTCCAGCTTTCTTGCCACCATGACCTCTAAAATTTGTCTAAACAGGGCTCACTAGGTGACTTATCTATACTGGTCACTTCCCCCATCAGCAGCAATGGGAAATTTGCTAGCGGAGTTGCACGTAGCCCCAGCCTCGCACTCCGTTTTCAGTATTCGCATGGAACAAATCCCAGCGGCTTCACTGCTGCAAACTGCAATGCTTCCCTCCCTAAAAAGAGCTACCCTGTCACGAGAACCTCACGATCGCTACCAAAAGCGGACGTGCACAAAAGGTGCTGAACATCTCCCAAACGTTTCTAATTAATTTTTCCAACATGCACGGTGGGTAAACAGGCCATTGTCGCTGCTGCCAGTCTTTCGATGCACGTCTCAGACCTCTTTTAGTTTTGCTTAGAAACACGCTGACCTCCGTCCAAAATTCATTGACGCGAAGGTCTCTCCAAGCAAATGTTTGCAGCAGCAACAAAAGGGTAGGCAATCATCTGCCTGCTATGCATACAAGAGGCATAATAACAGTTTAGATTTCTATGGTAATTCCTTCAGATACAGTGCCAAGCTTTGGGGACTTTTTAGCTGCTGAATGACTGTAATATTTCTCGTAAGGAATCTCGAAATCAAGCATCTAAGTTCCAGGCGTAAAAACTCCTAAACATATTTCTGTACCTAGCTGAAAGCTAAACCTTTATTTATTTATTTATGGCTACGGCACTCAAAGGAAAGAGTGGCCAGCAGTCTGTGAAATTATTGTTTGCTTCTCAGTGTAGTTACCACAGCTGAGGACTTAATACTTGGCTATTGTCTGCTATCCTTATTAACATAAATATTGTACCAGTCAGACAGGATAGAAGTCATACATGAGATAAGATCTTGTCTGTTCCTGGTGATGTGATCTCAACGCCAGTCAATTAAAACTGCTGGAGTATTTCGTAATCATTGTCATATCAGATTACTGCACTGGTGCATACTTTAAGTGGTAAAAGTTATTACAGCCTTGCACGGGGGGAAGAGGGCTAAAAGCATACTGCATCCCTGGTAGTTTATGGAGGCATTAAAATGACTGTGGACAGTGTTATAGTTATTCTGAGGACCACTGTAATTGTACAATAATTCTGTTTACACTTGTCCATCCTATTTTTCTTAGATGAAGTTATATATGAAATGATTCTCAGGACTGTGCAAGGGATGACAATATAAACCCAAGCAGATTGTTTTTCCTCACTTTTACCGATGGCACTTTACAATGCGCTCTTCCTTGCAGAGGCTGACTTTGGGTAGTCAATATAACATATTCCTATAAGACTGTCAGTAGGATTGGTAGGGTAATTTGCAGAGGTTTTGTGGATCTGCAAATTGAGAACCAGCCCTTGGAGGATTAAGGTTTCAAATTTAATTTTACACTAATTCTAGGCATTTTTTGGTTTTACTGCCTCATATACCATGTTATTTACTTCTCCTCGGGCTCTTTTTATCGTTTTGGTAGGATACCAGGCTAATGCAACAATGCCCTAACTACTTAGCAGCACAGAGCAAGGCCATTGGCAAGCACCGTGTCTAGAAGGGAGCTGTGATGGTGTGGAGTTAACTGGCAGACAAGTCTGCGCTCGGGATGAAAAAGGACAAGCCAAAGGCCTGATTCTGAACATATTTAGGCTGGTGTAAATCAGGATTAATCCCGCTGCTGCAACTACACCACAAAGAACTAGGGTAAGCAGGAATCAAGTCAGACCCGTGGTTCTTATAACAGTTACAAAAAGTAATGTGCAGGCATTTCTTTAAGTCAAGGTGACCACCGAGTCAGGGTGAACGTGCTAGCAGAAGAAATGCGGTGCCTAGTGAGCAAATAAGTTGTTTTAAAAAAAACATGTAAAACATTGTTCAAGGCATTTTTAAATGTATCGGGTCAGAAATCCATGTGCATCTGGACTTCCAGCACACGCTTTTGCTGCATCTCAGGGCCACCAAGTTTTGGATGGTGACACTATGATCTCTCCTCCCCGGATCCAAGGCTCCTATCACTTTTGCAAAAAGAGACTCTCTGTTAGTTATTAGCAGGACAGGGTTTATGAAACACAGTAAATCAGTCCAATCCTATCCAGTAGAGGGCAGGAGTGACTCGCACACGGGTTCATCTCACTGCAGGTGTTCTGAATTCACGTGCTACTTTTTCATCCGAGGATCTCCAAGCACTTGATTCGGGAATCAATACTGGGAGTTATGCATAAATGGGAGAGAACAGGCATCTTTCTTATTTGCATTGATTTTCAAAGCACTAAGCTTGTCGGAGAATGATGCATGGAGACCCACCTCTGCCCACAACTCGCCTAGGCTCTGCCCTCACTGCTCCCGCGTGGAATTCACAATCATGGAGCACGCGCAGATTATACGGTGTGTGGATTAACAAGGTTTCCACTGCATTTCATTTGAGATCAATACAAGCATCCACACGCCACCCTAGATCATTAAAAATCTATCCTTTCCTGTCCTCCTTTGAAGGGAGAATCCCTCTGAATAACACTGAATTCCTGTAAAAGCAGACCTTGCCTTCCTTCCACCAGGACAAATCATGGGTTATATGATTTCTTAAACTGCTCTTTTAATACGATTATTAGTTTCCATTTGACGGTGGTAGCTCCTGAAAGCCCCGAATCAAGATCAGGAGCCCGTTGTAACAAGCACTGCTCAAATACAAAGCAAGATACAGTCCCCTGTCCCAACATATTTACAAGCAAAATAATACCCTGAAGAGTTCACAAATCCAAACAAGATGCCAGGACCAGGAGTAGTGCATGTAACAACCTGCTTTTTTCTGAAACAAATCTCCAATTTTTAAAATTTTTTTTTTGAAGAGACGAAAAAAAGAAGAAATCGGAGAGCACTTGTAGAAATGAGTAAGGTTTCACCTAGCGATAAAGGTAGTTATGCTCCAGTAATGAGGAGAAAGGGAACTTGCTATCAGGAATTAATGAGATCACAAAGAACAAAGACGACTAACAGAAGAAGCAAGGGAAGTGAAGGTTTTTAAAATGTCCCTGCTGAACACCAGGAATAATAGAGTGAGAAAAAATGGAGTAGATCCCTGTGGTAAAAACTATTAGAGGCGGCGAATTATAAAACTATTAACCAGAATGTAACTCCCAATTAAAAGATGATTTAACACTGGAATCTGATGGATGAATTTTGATTAAATGGAGAACTATTAGGAGCCCTGGGAAATGGACTTCTCCTGCCAGTTCTAAAAGTTAAAAGGCAGTTTGATATAAAAATTTATAAATTAAGGTTAATTACTTTAAATAACATGGCTGGAAGCAATAAAAAGAAATTTATAATATTCTCTAGGGTTTTAGGAAAATAATATAGATATCCGCACCTCTCGATGGAAAATCGAATTAGTGTCCCCAAGTACAGGTCGACAAAGACAAAGGCAAAATCAGCGAGCTGACAAAGGGGGCAGCACAAGAAGTTGGCTTGGCTCAGAGCCCTTGCTCAGAAAGAAAACTCATTGTCCAGTTACACAGCAAAGCTCTTTTCAGGAGAGGGGTTTTCTGCGGCGGAGAACAGCGCCTTGCATTAGGAAGCCTTTGAAATCCATGAAACATGCATGTGACAACTGCAAAACCAACATGCCTTGTATCCTGAGGACGTCCAAAGATGCTACCTGGCTCTCTGTCCCCGAAGGCAGGTTTGCAAAAATTGACATGGGATGCTCCAAACCAGCCATCAGCAGTGGCCAGACAACGGGGTGACCAAAACCTCGGGGATACAATCCATCCCCTAAGGCTCTACGTTGTGTCTCATACACCTTGCCGTGTCTTGAAATATATTTCAGCCGAAGCAAGGACCAGGCTTATTAAGAAAGGCTTATCTGGTTACTAACCTAATATATCATTCTGGGGAAAGGCAGGACATGTATTACACAGCACACAAGAATGGATTTCCCTAGGCCAAAATGCAGGTCAAGGATATTGGGATGGAGACAGGACCAATTAGGTTAAGGCAATTTCCTATTTCAAGGTCACTGGAGAGAAAGGAGGAGATGATTTGGAAGCATCTAGGGGCTAGTTTCTTTTATTGTTTCAAAGGGATCACATGGAGAAGGTTTGTGCAAAGGAGGGGGACAAAACACAGGGTTGGATCTTCTCATCCAAGAAAGACCAAGGGACATGTCTCCACTGGTGGAAATCTTTGTTAGAGCATCCTCCCAGTGTTTCTTGATAACTCTTCCATGCAGAGCCCACCGAATGAGCCAGACACCTGGAGGATCTCCAAGAGTCCTCATGTGTTCAAAGGAGTCTCCAGAAAGCTACAGCCCTCAGGAGAGGATTTCCATCGCTGAACTGGCTCCACTCAGAGCAGCGATGCTTTACAATGATCCCCACTGCCTAGCTGCATGACTCTGCTGAGGTCTGGTTGCCTCCCAGCTACCCAGCCCATAGCTTTGCCAGGTCTGCACCATGAGGCTGGAAGGGGGAAATGACACACGTGCTTCACTCCACCTCCCCTATCACCCACCTATCTTCGCGTGCATCTCTGCACCAGGCAGAGGCATCTATAAATTCTTCTGAAGATGGAAAATGCTGCAAAACCGGCTGTCCCCTTTCCTCCCTGCAGGATGCACAAAGGCAGTCCCTCTGCCTTCTGATCCTAAAAGCACAAGCCAGGCCAGGGTTATGACGAGTGCTGCATTTCTGCAGACAACTGAATTTGTGGGCAAGGCAGGGAGAGAGGAAAAGAAACCTGTTATCAGCGCCTGGATGCATGCTCCATGCAATGCCTGTTATCCTGCAGTCTGGCAATGCGGGTGCCGTTCTTACATCCAGCCTGTCCCATCACGTGTGGGGCATCTCCAACGCCCCGTGCCCCTCCTGCCACTTCCTTTCCTGCCCTGCTCAGAGTGCCACCTTCTTGTGTTTTGGTGCATACAGACATCCACTATGAAGCCACCTCCTGTCAGTAGGCAGCACTCTTTACTATCCTTGGGTTTGTTAGGCCTGATTCTGCTCTTATTCATCTGCAGCAGGAGTGGGCAAAATGTGGCCCGTGGGCCGGATGCAGCCCGCCAGGCCATTCTATCCAGCCCATGGGGCCCCTAAAAATTTTAGAAAATTAGTAATTTATCTGCCCCTGGCTGCTTGTCGTGCAGCCCTTGATGGCTTGCCAAAACTCAGTAAGCCCAAATCATTGCCCACCCCTGATCTGGAGTAATTGGACTGAAGGCCCCTACGTAAGGGCAGAATCAGGGCCATAATTGTCATCCATGAATACGATCCTGCTTTGCTCTATTCTGCTAAGCCGCCGATTTTTTGTTGGCCTCTCTAAGTCTTCAAAGCAGACCCTGCCATTCCCCACCGCTGCCCCCTTGTTCAGTGCCATTGTGCCCGAGGGTCCCCATCCCCATATCCCGTTCTGCCGTTGTGTTTTGCTCTCCTCGCCTTGTCCCCAGTCCTGTGCAAACGAAGTGCTGCTCCTTTAAGGCTCAGTGCTTGTAAGTGATTACTCTTGGCCATCACTTTTTCTATATCAGACGTGTCATGGTGAAGAATCTTCAACCTTGACTCTTACAGCTGCCCTAATTATAGGACATATTTTTGGTGCTGTGTCTTTATTCCTTTCTGTGCTGGCACTCTGACCCCAGTGCTTCCTCCGTCGCGCTTGTGTTAACAAGGTTGTCCATTCTTCAGTTTCCTCACTCTGATTTGTAACTCGGAATTACCATATCTGGCTTTCACTCACTGACAACCGTCACTTTAAATAGGCCTTTTAAAGTTAATACGATGTCCATTCGAAAGTAGAGTATTACTTTTCAGTGATGTTAAATGAGCAATTGAAGGAGCGATAGGCTTTTCTTATAAGGAAAATTAAATTTTATTTGCCACTTAATTTATGGACAAGTCTAACCCTAAACAAATCTGTCATAAGCTGTTGTCATAGCTAACAAAAAAAATAAAAATAATAATAATACAAGAATAACTCCAGGGAACAGGCAGACAAGGTTCTTTGGGTTAATCTGATACCGTTTATTAGACCAACTTAAATAGTTGGGGGAAAAATTTTTTTTAGCAAGCTTTCAGGTTTAAAAACCAGGTAACAGTGTCAAAATAGAGCAGAAACATAGGGAGTAGTCATAAAAATGGTCTCCTGTCTGGTGCTGGCTCCAACAGGAGCATGTTGTTTCCTAGCCCACTGCCACCCAGGGAACAGCGGGGTTAGTGTTACCCATCTCTGAACTTTTAAATACCTTTTCCCTGGATCTTTCTCCTCTCACCTAGCCAGATGTCCAGAAGGAAGTTTGGTTTCCTTTGCTGGCGGTATCCATACAACTAGGATTCAAGAGAAAATTATACTGACAGGGGTAGGTTCTTAGCTGGAGGAATGAGGTGCTGCATGAGTTTCCGTGGAGTCGCACCTCCTTACATTCGCGGGAGATGTGCCCTGTGATCTCGAAGCAAGACATAGAGAAGACAGGCCCTGATGTCTTGCAGCTTAGCTGTACATAGTTAGACAACAGTGAAATTTGGAGATCGGGAAGGAATTTCAGGGGTGATCAGCGAAGATGTCAGAAAATGGTTTTGTGATGAAAATACAACACCAGAAGCTGGGAGACTTTGGCTGCGTTTCTGGTTCTGCCAACAACCTTGTGCATGGCCAAGTCCCTGTGGGAAGGAGTTTCAAAGTAGTGCAAGGCACCCGATTCCCTTTGAAAAAAATCACAGCCTCTATGCCTCAGTTTCCCCATGTGCAAAGTGAGCTAATAAAATTCCCCGCCCTTCCCAGGGTAGTTGGACCATAAATTCCCCCCACTTGATAAATGATTTGAGCACTGTAGCTGGAAGGGGCTGGAGACGCACTAAGTGCCTGCTCCAGCAAGAAAGCAATGGATCAAGCCAAATGAAGCAATCCCATTGACTTTCATCTCCTCGTGGATCAACATGCTGGTCCTAATATTTTTTTTTCCTGGCTTCGGAAAGGTCAGAACGACAGTATATTGAATCTCTAAACATCCTGATCACACAGTTGTGCTGGCTCACTAGAATCCATTAATATCCAAGACACTGGGAGGGAAGTAAAAAAAAACAAAACCAAACAACACTTCCTTCATGAACTTAAATCAATTAGCTGGGACTAAAAATGTAGATTCTTGTAGGAGAATAAAAAATGGAAAACACTGGGCCTCATTATCCTGTCTCTGAAGTGCCAGAGGGTAAAATTATCTTTCATGATGATGTTCTGCATTGATTAGTCAAACATGCAGGAAATCATATTAAAGATTTGACACCTGATGTGGGATCAAAAGAGCTGTGCACTACAATAGCGCATGCAAACTGCATGAACTGGTGTGTGCATTGACCGAGGAAAAGAAACGCACGCAGAGGAAAAGGAGTGAACGAGCAAATGTGAGAGAGGAGCTTAAAGGATTCCCTTATGGGAACGTCTTCCAGGTTTTAATAAGGGAAGAAACAATAAGGCTTGAGAAAGTTATCAGAGTTATTCCAAGAAGCTACAGAATTTAGTAAGAAAGAAATTATTATGGTTTTTGCAGGGCTTTGTTCACCACCCTATAAAAGATCAGAAGCATTCAGGGTCTTTTCCTACAGGTAAGTCACTGGCAGAAACCAGATGCTTTGGGAAGAATGCATCATGGAAAATTAAAGAGTTTTGTCCTGTGCTTACAATGTCTTCCAAAGAGAGAGGACGCTGGCAGCTGTGAAAAGAAAAGACGCCCCCCATATATGAAGGACCCAGACCTACAGATGGCATAAAAACTGGTGTAGTCCCAAAGAGTTCAGGCTAGCTGTAATGACTTACAGTAGCTGAGGACCTGGACTGTAATAGTTTCTATTAAAAACAAGCTCAACAGCCAAACACCACTAAGGACCTCCGAGAGAGCACCGCTGGAAAAGGCCGGCAACGGCACCAACCACTTAACTCTGAAGGAGGGTGAAAACTTCTCTCTCTGAGCAAATTGGGATTGAAAAACTTAAAATGTTCACAATTTCACTGAAAAAAAAAAATCACATTTTGGAGTTTCCACAAAGTTTCTCAAAAATTGCTTCTCCTCCTATTTTTCAACTGGCTCTGAACCTGCACACCCCATCTTTTGACTAGAAGATGCATAGTATTTTCACAATACTAAAAACCGTGATAACACAGTAACGTTGTGTCCTACCACTTAAGAAGGAATTATTCATGACAGAGTTAGGATGACGGTTCATGGAAACCGGACATATTCCCCATCAAAATGCAGTAAACATTAGAGCAGGCCAAAAATTTAATTTCTTCCCATGGGAATTTTCACAGTAGGGGGAAAAAAATTCTCATTCAAAAATTTCCCACCAGGAATTAGCAGTTTTTTGGCAGGAAAAGTCCAGTTTTCCTTCTGACCCCCGTTTTTTTTCTTTTTTCTTTAACAAAAAAAACCCCAAAAATCTTTTCACTGAATAATTTCCAAGCATCTTTACTAAATAGAGTTTAACGTGTTACAGGAGCATGATACCACTTTCTAAATATACCACCCATCTAAGTAATGTATTATTGCCATGTAACCTTCAGAGCTTGACCACTGGGCATCTCAGTGCACCTCAAATGGCATCTCAAAGAAGTCCACAGGACGCTATAAACTGTGGATCAGAGCTCCCCCTTATTAGCACCAACCACTTCTGACTTACACAAATATAAAAGCACAGAAGCAGGCAGCCAGCAAGAGAGTCCAGCCTTATATTAACAGAAATCATTTCAGCTACCACTGAACTCAGGTACCTCTGGGTCCCAACCGAGGTAACGGTACAGGTCTTGATTCAGTAAGATACTTAAGCAAATGCTTGACCTGAATCATGTAAGTAGTGGAACAAAAGCACTCTCTTGCATAAATACCTTGCCTCCATCAAAACCAAAAAACTGAAGCCATGGCATGGATAACCTACCTTATTTGGCAGATTACACTGCAGGAAGCAGAGCAAACATTACCTAGGGCAATTGCAACACTGCTGCATAAAATGCACAATGGTGATAAAACAGAACAGTAGCTAATAAATGTGCAAAAAATCCCCATATTTAAGTGATATCAATCCCCTCTTTGCAATAGTTTTAACAGAGCGCACATTGCAATGGGATGAGCACATGAACCATGTGGCCAGCATATATCTTAGGCTAAGAAACCTATTCATAAACACTGAGTCTGCCCACTTTGAAAATAATGCTCATTTCCTACCTTTCTAGGGATGTCATTCTCACTCAGCTCATTCATCGCGCATCCCTTAGTGAAGGACTGAGACTCCGTGGAGCTCCTTACCTCGTGATCCCTCTCACTGCTTACTCTCAGCCTCTTGCTCCATCGTGAACTCCACTTTTTTATTTCTCAAGGAATCACCATTACAATGTAGGGATGGCAAAGAGATCTTGCCCACCTGTGTCCATTTGCTCTTTGCATGTTGCCCTTTGGAGACAAACTTCCTATTTTCTCCTTTCCGTTCTGTCTCCCGCTGGATGTTAGGACAGGACATAACTGTCCTAGTCCCAGGCCAATATCCTACGTGGGCATGGGGCCAGCAACACAGCACCTTTCAAGATGCTTTACAGCACCTGGTGGCTGCCTTCAGATGAGAACATTTGAACTCCAAACTGAGCAGCTGAACTCCAGTCAAAACCACAATTGATGGTGCAGCGAAATAAAAGCCTTACCTTTTCGATTCCCCCAGCGCCAACCCCAAGTACAATAACAGAAAAATGGATATTCTGGACCGGTTTGAAAAAAGCAAATGCTATTAAATTGGAATGAAAGAACCTATCTTGTATCCACAGAACATATCTAGATAGAGACACGAGAACCCTCATAAATTACTCAAGACACGCTTAACTAATTCACAGATTGTAACGCTGGAAGGGACCTCGGACGATCATCGGGTCTAGCCCCCTGCACCAAGCAGGAAAGATAACTGGGGATTGAGAAGGATCAAAAGCATTTCAGTGATTTGGAAGCACAACTCCCACTGCAAGTTATTTGGATGTTTTTGGAAACTCCACAGGGTAAATAAAGACCAAAAAAAGAAAGAAAATATCTGCCAATGCTTTTCAAAAGTGACCAGTGAGTTCTGGGTGCCTTGGGTTTTGTCAGCCCTACTGAAGATTTTTAAGTTCTCCGATGCTCAGAAAGTAATGAGTAACCCAACGCATGAAGACCCGGCCTCTCTGAGGAGTCTCAAACTCAGCATGCAAAGAAAGAAGCACCAGAAATTTCCAGGTGCTTTTGAAAATGTAAGCGATAGTGCTTTGGTTTGGGTTTTTCTTAATAGATCATTTTGACTTAAGTACTTCTTTTATGATGCTTGTCTATTAGGGACCAGTAGCCCTACCAACCAGGATACCTGTGCTGTCACTGATTTCTTTTCAATACATACGTCATGTCACGTGACGCTATTAATGATCAAGTTTAAACAGTGAAGCTAATTATATCTGTAGCGGCTGTTATACACTGCAGCACACGGGCGGGCTGCCTGCCGGCCCTACATTTTAAGCTATGACAACCAGTTTTGAGTCCTTCAAATGACTTTAGCCCTCCATCAGCACAGCTCTTGGTCTTTCAATGCTTCATTTACTGCAATAAGAGAAAGGCACTGGGCAGTCAAGGATATTGTTCCACAACAGGTATGACTGGTTTGTTTCCTCGCATGGACAGCGTGCAACATTTGCCGGGACATACCACATATCCGTGGTGCTCGAGCGTAGATTAAGTCCCAGACTAAAGGTGTTAAGTCACTGACTAAGGGTGCCCACGGAGGAAGAGACAGGGAGGCAAGCTAACCAGAGTTGCCCTTTGAGTCACAGCGTCCCTGAACCCTGCTGCTAGAAACACGTTGACTAGGCTGATCGCATTGCCATAAAGTCATAAGGAGCTCGCAGCAAAAAGGAATCAGGAGAATTTGTCGTATCCTCCACAGAGAGAGCAGGCAAGTAATCCTAACTGTACGATGCCCTTGGCAGCTCCACAAATAGCATGGGTAGCAGGAAGCAAGTCCAGTATCCATATATTCACAGGTACCTCTAATGTACACAAAAATATATAATAAGCATCAGCGGTCTTCATTAGAGTGCAGTCAAGAATTATGGAGATCCTAACCTGAATAAATTATTGCCTGAGGATTATTATGTATTCTAACAATATCTAATGTACCTCTTTGTCTCTCATAAATTACAGGGCATTCAGCGACTCCTAGGATACACTCTGTCTCATACAGAGCCACTATATATCTCTCTATATATTTTAAATAAATACACACAATAGCAGCGCTAGCCAATGCCGCCTCAGATGAGGTTTTGAATAGCAAGGAAAACCTAAGTGTTCTGCATTCCCTTTCACCTGGATGGATGTAGTGATTTCGTTCACCAAAGCACATGACCACAATTAAAATGCGAGTGAAAAGGAAAGCGTTTTTTTTTTTTAAAGGCACGTGTAAAACTATAGTTTGTCAACAGCGTGCGGTTACATTGGGATTCTGCTAGAGAACGTGGCATCCCCAAACAGTGATCTGATGCTACATCAGGTCCTCATGGCAAGAGACAAGACTGGTGGGGTCTCCACGATCATTCATTTGCCTTCAGCTGACTAATGCCATTGGTGGTATTGGGTTATACGAAACGGACCCACATCTGCTGATGGTAGCGAGACCATCAAATTTAGTTCACCTCCGCTACCAAAAAAGGCATCAGATACCAACAGCTTCCACTGACCAAGTCGAGTGGACTATTAGCAGATTTTTAAGTTCCGGTTCCCTGCAGGTGTAAGCCACTGCACAACCACTCGTTTCAATGAAGCTGCCTTAACTTAGACCAACCGAGGAGCTGGCCCACCGGTTCTTACCATCGAGAATGTTTTCCTACTCGATGCCTTTGCTGGTTTTGGTTGCTTTATTTGAACAACTGCTTTTCTCAGGATCCCAGCTGCTCCATAACTGTTGAAGGCTCCTTGGCAGAAAAGGAGAATTTTCTTGCGATTTCCCACTTGGTCTAATAAAAGGTATCATTTTGGAAGCTAGAGTTCTTGTTTTTTGTATGCCTTGTATACAAATAATGAATGACAGGAACAGGAATTGTTGCATACCTTCTGCAAGATGCTTGTTAAGTACCTGGACATCTTTACGAGCAACCAAGTGGTGTAAAGCTCTATATCCCAGAACCAGCCCATGAGCCACCCCCCACATCTCTCTTTCTCCTAGGGGCTATTTTGAAAAAACCTGACAATTCATTTAGTGCGTTTTGCAGGTGACATTGCAACACGTAAAAATTCATTTTGAACTCTCCCGTCCCATTTGTGAGGCAGCAGCGACAAGCTGCGCTTGGTTTTGCATTGGCCTCTCAATTATGCTTTTCCAAGTTCTTTTCACGATTTGAGATGATCCCTTTCACATGCACGCACCCTCTCGCTTTAATACGAAGAGCACAAGAGGACTATTGTGCCTAACCTTTCACGGGCTGTATCCTTAATATAGATTAACAAGGCGACTGATACCCTGAGTTAGACCACTCCGGGAAAAAGCCAAGTAAGGAGGGGAATATTCTCAGGGTGCTATTGATTAAGCGCTTTGCAGAACAGAGGGAATCATTTTTTAACTGGCTTAAACTAAGATGGGCTCAAGTGGAAAATGCAAGCAGAGTTAGCAAGGAGCATAACTGACTGGGGCATGGGACTAAGTAACCTCTCCGCACGTTGGGCGTGCAAGGTAGGGGGGGTCGCGCCGAATCCAGAACCCTTTCTTCTGAGAGTGAACTCCGCCAGCAGCCGAAGCCGACGACGACAATGGGTAAAAGGAAAAACCGGGTCCAGCCACTCAGTTACATGATCTAAATTCTAATCAAACATCATTTAAAGCATGTTTTATTTCAGCCTCTGGAGAGATAGTCCCTCCTGACTCCTCACCATGGCAACCGGTGTCTCATTTCAGAAGTGTCATGCCACATTATCATCTTGCCGGCTCACACACTCCCGCCTGACAAGTTCTTTCTGCCCCTTGCGACAACCGTTCCAGGCTTATGCTGTTTATTTTTGGTGTCAGGCCGGCCCCGGCAGATTGAAAGGCAACCTCAGCCCCTTGAACAACAAGCATCACACCCCATTTGGTGATAAGAGATAATTTGAGAAGATATTTGCTTACATGTGTATAAGCAATTTGCTGTATTATGAAGCCCCGGTGAGAGTGTGTGTGCATGCATGCACTTGTGTGTGTGTGTGCAAATGAGAAGGAAGCGCAGAGGCGCAGCATTTCATGAGAAGGCAAACAATTCATTTTGGTTCCCAGGTATTAGATTTCAATCATCAGATCCTGTTATTCGCACAGAACAATATGAAATATATGCTGAAATGCCATCATAGTCACTTTCCCCTCTGAGACAAGTATGCAAAGTGAGGCATCATCTCAGCGCAGAAACCTCACCGGGGCCCTGCAGGGCTGCGAGATGTAGCTGCAAAAACTCAGCTTAAAAACAGCAGTGAAACAAAAAATGCAATTTGCTAAAGAAATGTGCTGGGGAGACGCACATTGCCATTTTGGGCCACGCTCATCTCGTCTGCGATGTGTCAATTTGGAACAACACCACTATTGTCGATAGACTTACTATGTCCTCAGCCCAGGGTAACTCGGATTACAGTGCTGACCCTTCTCCGTGCTCCTGAGCCGCCCGCGATAGAAATCCAAGCCTTACATCAGGCCAGTCAAGGCTGTGTCTTACTCTGCATTTGTACAATACCTAGCACCATAGTCTATGAAAGGGGCTCCTAGCCTCTACTATAAGGGTGATAACAGATCACCACAAGGTCCTATTTAAAAAAAAAAATGCTCATTTGTTTGGCTGCTCTGCTTCCTGCCATTCAATACACTCACAGCTGGAAACAAGCTTATGACCGTCTCTTCCAAGTTGGCAGAGACCAGGGTGGATCGCCCCGACGTATCCAAAGATGAGCAGGTGTCTGTCTTTTGGGATTCAACACAATGGACTAGTTAGTGATCATCATACAGAGAAGCAGGGGATGAATGCCAGTGAAATGAGGTCCAGAGAGAAGAGGCCCATTACTGCTATCTCAGATAGTTTCCATATCCACTGAGAGAATATGAGTGAGGACTTACTGAAGAACAAGGTGGTGGGAGATGGAGAGGACAAAGACCGACTGAGCTGGACAGCCAGGGACACCCAGAGAAGACGAATTAACATTGCACAGATAGGGAACCTCAGCTGGGTGGCCTGAAATCAAGCCTCGGTGGTGGGCACTCACAACTTTGCTCCCAGCTCTGATATCGATTTGTTCTGTATCCTTGGTAAAGCACTTCACTTGACATGGCCCCAGTTTTCCCACCTATACAATGAAAGTGATAGTATTTGTCTACCTGGGATGTCCCGAGGATGAATTACTTAGAAAAAGTAAAGCGCTTTAAAGTGCTGTGATGGTACCATATACTGCATGTCACCAGCAGAGTGAAGAACGGCTCTCACCAAGGTTAGGGAACTTAATTCTCCTGAATAAATAAAACATAAATAATAGATAAATTAAACACACTTCAGTCAGATAGATACATGCAGACTATATCACTACAGGTCATATGGCCATGGATCTAATTTAATTTATACTAATGCCTTTATGTACTGCTCTTATGGTGTAAAGGGGTGGGTCTGGGAGAAGCCTAAGTGTAAATGAACAACAAAGCCAGTATATGAGAAACCAGCCAAACCCAATGACCTCAGAAGTGATCTTGGATCAAACTGGGATCTGGCCTGGAAAAGAGCTTTCATTTCTGTTTTAAATAACCAGTATGTTTTACTTAGGAATTACATGAAACTCTCAAAGCACCCTGCCCATTTAATATTTAATCCATTTTCTTATAAACTATCACAAGAAGACAGAAGGCTTATGATTTTGCAGCACCTGTAACCATTATACATTCATCCTAAGATGCAGTGATGTGTCTGCTAAGGAGTCAGTATTTCAAAGACACTGGAAGTAGAGAGCATCTATATTCTAAGAAACTATAAAACGGGGAGAATTAATAGAAACTATCAAGTTGCACAAAAAAAGTGAGAATGGAAAGCCCCATAGAAGGTATAAGCATTGCAAACATTGCAAGAGGGCTTTAGACAGGCAGAGAACCTTTCTTGAACAGTAAGAAGATGAGAGCAAGTTTTACAACAGGACAGACAGCATCCAAGGGAAAAAATTGGGATGGTGAAATGATTCTCACATTATTCTCACTAAATTCAACCTTCGACTATGCTCACGCAGTCCCTATTAACCCTCAAGAGTTCTCCGTTTCGAAGGGAGTCGCATGCATATCTGGAAGCAGAATTTAGCCCATTGGTATCAAACAATAGGCAGATGATGAGAGATGCACACAAACGAGAGCAAACAAAAGCAGCATTTCAAATACCCCATGCCGAGCCAGAAAGGTGAAATATGTTTTGGAAAAAATGGTGCCTTAATTTCTAAAAAGTTCGTATACAACTGCACACACATATCCTTACCAGCAACTCGACTCCAAAATAGATGCAGTTACATAGCTACTGTGACCCCTACACTGAGCTTTTTCACTCACAAATGGCCAGGCCTATATCTAAGGCACCTGTTTACCTTTACAGAAAAGACCTCACTTGCCCAGCAATTGCAGCCATCACATACACAGATTAGCAATCAGACTGTCCCTTTAATTCATTTCTTCCCATGATGTTTCCTTGGCACTTTCTACTCCAATAATGTGAATCCCCAATTTTTTCCAATGAAAAATTCATCACAGAAAGGAACCAAGTAATTAAAGAATTCTTCAGGTTCAAGGGGCTAGTGGGGACTATTAACCTTTCCCAATTGTGACAAGAATATCACCATGTTCTCAGTTTCGCTTGCTATTGAATATGTACTTCTGCATGTGCGGTTGCATGTGTATCTTTGAAACAAAAGCGAGATCGAGTCTTAAACCCCCCCCCACCTTATTTCTAATCGCCCCTCCACGAGCCAACTCTCCAAAGAAGACATTACTTGCCAAGACCATGCAAACGCACACTTCACCATTTTATAATCTCACATGTGGAATGAACATCATAGTTCCCTCTGGTGCTTTAAAACAGCAGGTACATAAAATTACTAAAATGCATAACAGCAAACCATCCTACTCCAAAATCCCTGAAATAAAACAGGAAACTCACAGAGCCTCTAGTCCCCTGGGGTGTCTTCTTCCCTCATGTACCCCGGCTGGGCCCTTTTATGCTCTTGCTAATCCCTGCCTTTGAGAACCAAAGGTTTGATGTGTCACATTTTATTTGCCAATTCTCTTTTTGTCAAGCAAGTCAAATGGCACCGTCTTTATTAAACAGTGAGGTGACTACCCAGGTCCTCAGCTGCTGCAAATAGACTCCACTGCACTGAGGGTCTGGCCTTTGAATTCAGTGGTGTTTCTATGGATTTCCACAACACAATTGCAGTCCTGAATGTTCTCTCCAAGTTAAGCGTATTGCTGCTGTGTGTTCCTAATTGTCATTTGGAGCCGGTAACTCTTATTTGTATAAGAGATCAAAGGTAGCTACTGAGTGCACATTGGCAAGACTTGACAACAGAGACGAGACTCTGCGAGTTTCATTTTGCAAATGGCTTGTGTGAACAATTCTTCACGTTTCAAGCTGCTTAGGTTCAGATTTCAAACACCCGCTCTCCGAGGCCCAAAGTGTATGGGACTAGACCCAGCTCGAATTTTAACCCTTGCGCAGCGGGTTTGTTGCGTGCAGGGCCGCCCTACATCCCCTAAAAAAATCCCCACTGATACTAGTAGAAATCTAAAGAGGAGGTGATAAATTCAGCAATACAGCAAGTGCGTTCTACTTGGATGTGCTGGTAATATGCAAGAGCAATCAAGTGGGTAACAGGTACAGATCATAAATCAGAGCACTAATAATGAAAACTCAGATGGGGATGCATTGCTTGGCCAAAATCCTCTTAGTGTGTGCATCTCCTGGGTACCGTCTTGGAGAACATGGAGGGATGCTCACCTGCCCCAACTCACAGGGCTATTTCATTGCAAGCTCTAGTTTTGCACCCAACCCCCCGTTTTTCCTCTTGTGGCTTCATTTGGATCATCATGGGATGGTTTCATCTCAATGCCTTTCTAAAAAGAAGGGTGATTCTATGGGCAAAAAATAAAGAAATCTAGTGTTTTTTCCGCTGGCTGTGTAACACACCTGCTGAATGATCCTGGGCATCTCACTTAACAGATCTATCTGTTTCCCCTTTTATCCTCTTGCACAGCCATGCATTTCTCAGAGAGGTGGGGTGAGGTTTTTCAAGCCTCAGATGGAAGCAGCGGCAATGGGAACTGATACCTCAACATTAAGGTTAATAACCGGGAAAGTTTGGGATTGGGGCTTCCAGCTGGATCCAGAGCAGAGAAGTCCTACGATGACTATGGCAGCAGAGTTCCTGTGTGCGAGTCTAACTCACAAAACGGCACTGTCTCAAAAAGTGGAGTCAAGATGGGTGGGCAGGTTGGCCACTAGGTTGGCACTCAGGAGAGGTGAGCTCCATCACCTGCCCTGCTGCAGGTGACTGTGCAACCGTGGGCGCTCTGGCCCTGCCTCTCCCTCTTCCTCACCGTGCCAGGCTGCATCACGCTATACCATGTGGTAGTGCTTTGGGTGCACTATTTCCCATAACGAAGCAGTGTAGCTACCTTAGTGTGGTGCTGCCGGCTCTTTCTTTCTTATGAACATAACTAAACCACTTCCATTTAGGAAATAACACATATGGAGCATCCCGGCGTGATTCAGCATGGTGAGTGAAAGGCGTAATCATGCCCTCTGCGTCTTCAGCGCCCATCTACAAGATGGGGAAACTAGCACTTCTCTAAGTCACAGAAGTGCAGTGAGAATAAATACATTAAAGATTGTGAGGCAACCAGATACTATGGGAATTAGGGGCTTGATAAGCACCTTTGATGGGTTTGGGGTTTTTTTTTTAGAGAAAGCACATGCCTTATAATGGATGGTGACATGCAGCAGCTAAGCTTTATGCGGCAATAGGTAGGGTTTGCTGCCTTTTTCTTTTAAGAGCAGAACAAAAAGAAGTGGGCAAGCATCACGGATGAAAAATGTAAAACAAAAATCTAAGCACAGCTGCTACGGGCGCTCTTTGGGGTTAGCAATGCTTGATTTACAGCAAGGCTATAACTTTTGCAGGCTAAGATCGAGGTGGTGGCAAAGTGGGGGACATCAAGTCTGAGCTTGGGGAAGAGGGGGAAGGAGGCTGGTGAAAATGCTGGTATTTACTTACTGTAAACGTTGAGCCTATAAAACGTTCCCCCACACAGCAGCCTAAAGTGCCGGGCAGACAACAACAATAGCATGCTTGAATGAAGTTGTATGTTGTTCTGTGAAAGCAGCAGAAAGCTCGCAGCAGAGCCAAGATGAATAACGAACCAGGTCTTCTTGGTGTAACTTATAGGAACAAACCAACACTTTCTGATAGCGTCGAGCCTGGCAAAACGGATAGATACGGCACCTATTTACCTGAGTGTATCTTGTCACTAAAGGTGAGAGGGAACGAATTTCCAGGGTGCCATCTGAACAACACCTACTGCTCCAACAATGCAGAGACAAAGGAATCCAACTTGCTCATAAACCAGGCCAATCTTCACAGGAAACCTATGAAAGGAAGTACTGGCCGGAAAAGACACAGGTAACGTTTAAAAGAGCTTGTGTTAGCATTTGCTCGCAGCTCTGTTCCTGTCACCTCGCTCGCAGACCATCTTCACCAGGGATTATAAAGGTGACCCAGGTTTTAGTCCTACCTCTGGCATCTTTCGATTATAATGAATTTGTTAAGGGGCATTAATTTCTGGGGGTTAATGAGGTGCGTGCATCTTCTGGCACACTTAAAAATATAAGGCTAAATGCTGCTCTCAGTCATGACAGTGTAACTGTGGATTAACACTGCTAGAGCCGATTTACACTTGGGAAATGGAGAATTACTTTTGGCCCATAAGGTCTAGCTTATGACTTCAGCTCTCAGCGACCTCCTTGCTCCAACAGCGGCTCAAGGGCAAGCTCTGGTTGGAGAGGGGAGCTTGCAGTGACGTGACGGCTAATGGGTCTACGCTATTCGGTCCATGGAGCTGGAGGTTTGCATGGGACCACTGCCCTCCAGTCCCAGTTCTAGCTGCACCTTGTGTCCGCTTCTTTTATTAATTGTCATGTTTGTCTGTTTATTTAATGAGGTATGCAGCAGCCTCTAGTGGTGGACAGGAGGAAACCACACAGTTCAACTGCTGGAGCAGGAAATTTGGGGGATGCAAATTCTTCTATACAAGGAATTGGTTCAGCAGAGTAGCCATTTCTAACACAGCCTGGAAACCATTTGCTGCTGCACACCGTAAGGTAACTCTAGCCCTTCACCTCCATATTTACATACAGTAGAAAGCGAGCATGCGGTCTGGCACGCTTTTAACCCTGCTGTAGCACGCTTGCAGGCAAACATGGCATGTTCAGCTGTCACCTACCGGACTTTAGCAGCACAGAGTGGCCTCCTCTGTAGCCGTGGTCCAAATTCCTACTGGTGTCCTCACCCACCATCCCCCAAGCTTTACTATGAGGCAAGCAGGGTTCCTTCCCCCACGCTTTCCAGTACAGCAGGGAAGTACCGACTCCACAATATCCAATCTGAGGCCTGGAGAAGCCACAGGAAAAGGGGGCAAACTACGCAACCCTAAGATATCACATCTGCCCAAAGAAGCTTGCCTGCCAACCCTCTGTAATGAATCTGGCACCTTGGGTAAGTCATTTAACATGTCTATGCCTCAGTTTACCCATTGTTAAGATGGGTACTAGGTGAATTTTGAGGCTTCTTATTCAGTTTTTAATAGCTTTCCCTTCGGATGCTTGTATCAGCAGGGTTTCTGCCTGAGAAAGGTGTGAGTGGAAGACCTGGATGCATCCTGAAACATTTACTCTGCCTTCTGCAAAAGGGCACCGAGCGCTTTGATTCAGAGCAGTAAGAGCAATATGAGATGAATCAAGGACATAGGGATACAACGGTTAGGACTTGTTTTCACTCTGCCACACCTGCAGATTGCTTGGAGGTCAGCTGCCATTTTGCAAGGCAGAGTGGAAACAGCACGTGACGGAGAAGACCACACTCTGCCCTCCCTCTGCAGAGCTTTATTTCTTCTTGGTTTCTCATTTCCTTTCAGCTAAGGTAGACATCCATCAGGCTGAAAGGGCTAAACATGGTGGGAAAAATACAGCCAGCTCTGCAGAGGAAGGAGGCCATAAAAGTGCAAATGATGATTATCTCAGGTTCTATTAAAGTCAACGGGAGCCTTGCATTGACTTTGGTGGAGCTGCATTTTGCCTCTTAGCTCTCAGATTACTCATTCCTTTCCTGGAGCTTGGTCAGAAATTCACCAAAGTCCACAAAAAGACTCCTGGGGATTGCAATGGTTTTGGTTCAGGCCCTTATCTTTTCTTAGCCAGAAAGAGGATTGGAGATTGAGAAAGAAATATCGGGTACTTAACTAGATTTCTCCCACCGATCTTCTCTCCTCCTCCGCTCTTCTCTACCTTGGTATCTCTGCATCCCCCTACCAAACACTGACAAATCCCTGTAGATCACGTGCTTACTAGGACCTAAGAATCTCACCTGGAAAGGTATCTTACACTGTCAGCATTCCCGTTGTCCCCCATGCTTGGAGCAACCAGATCTTCCATCTGGCTCAGTCGTGTCATTTTCTGAAGTTTCTTAATGACAGGATGCAATTCTACAGTGGATTCCTCTGCAAAAGCCTAATGAGTAATTTGGGGGGCTCATAAACAGGCCATATATACTATCTGAAAGCTTCAATGAAGTTCTGTGGAGATAGATAACATCCTCGCTGAGCCTGGTTTGCAAAGGCTTCTTTCATAGCCTGGACCTGGGATCCTGTTTCATTCTTCTTGATAACAAAGGATAGCTTTCCTAAAACAGAGACACAAGACATTTTAGAATACAATACTGTCAAGCTCTTCTTTTGCTTTTAGTTACCTGTTGGCACCCAGACAATATTGCAATAAGTGATTTAAAAATAGACTAGATACTACATTCAGGCGTATGGGAGGGAGGCAAGGAGGGATGGATAAACACAACGTTTTTCCTCTAAGTACTCATCCAGCTATCTGAAGAGTAGTTTCCAGGAATTTCTTCTACGGTTACCATTGAACGTGTGTTAACAACACAAGTCTGATTTATCGGTAATGACTCCAGGGTACGTTAGAAGTCAGGATTCCTGGTTTTCGTGCCCAGATCTGCCACTGAGCTGAGTACAGCAATATTTAGCTATTTATCTATTTTGGGAATGCCAGGAGGTTTAATAGTTAACCAGCTGTGAATTGCTGTGTGATCCATGCACGACAGGCATTCTGCAAGGACAGGGCATTATCTAGTTACCACAAATTAAATTCATAGCCCTTTTTTAAGGTCAACAGGAACCCCAATATCTGGTAGCAGTTTGTCCCAAACTATATCTATTTCAGTGAGCTCCTCCTGATGACTCCCCCAGTTTTGCATCATGAAGACAGTTCAACAGCCCCTTTTTCTAGCTCATAGCTAAGAGAAAATGAACCACAGCACCAATCTCCTCTCAAACAGCTTTGGGCTTCCTGTGCCATTGGACTTCAGCCTCCACTCAAGCCCCGGCACATACCCTTTTCCCTGCCTTCACCCTAAATTACGTTTCTCGCTAATGTTATTGCAAACCCTGCCCTGACATCCAGGTAAGTTATATGCTTTAGCTTTCCTCGGGCCTATTATTTGTGCCACATCCTCAAAAGCATCATTTCTGAAGAGGTTTCAAATGCCTTGTCTGCTTTCCGCCAACTTTGCTTAACATTTTTGGAGGGCTCGAACACGGAGCTGCAGTTTTCTGGAGCTGTTGATATCTTAATTCCTCCATCACCTGTGCTTGGCTTCCTTCAATATTTCTTCTCTATCTATCAGAAAATTTATGTCTCCTCCTGGCATCTGCTCCTCCACCTGCCTTTGTGAACACTGAGGTATAACAGTCTTTAATTTTTTTTTAAGCAATGTCTATCAATAAATAGCTCTTGTCAGCTCTTAGGGCCCTACTGTCTTCCCTTTGCTGACCTCTTGCTCCTTTCGCTCGTGCAACATTTCTTATTATTTATTATAACCTCTTCTTTCCTTTCCCAACCTTGTCTTATCTCTCCATTATGCTCTCAGCTTCACGCTCTCCCTGCAGATCCTGGCCTGAATGTTGGTACTTCCTTTTTTCTCCCCGCTGGCGGCCTTTTATACCCGTGTCATTTATTGTACTATAATCCCTGTGTGTTGCCGCTCAGACATCCCTCTATACACGCTTGCCATTTTCCTTTGGTATACCTGGCTTTATTTGCTTTCAAAGCTCCACTTGATTCTTCCCAAATCACTACTCCTAAAATTCAACAGCTCTCAAATTTTTTTTCCCCTGGGCTCCAGCTTATTTTTGGATGATAGATACACGTAGACTGTGGTCAGTCCGATCCCTCTAGTCAACATGAAGTATCAACAGATATGAAATCCATAACCATTACAGCTTCTAAAGTCCATTAACAAGCTAAACACCTTTCTTGGGCAAAATTTCCATCCGCTTCAATGGAATCACACCAGGAAAGATTCTGGATCAGTGAGTTTGCAACAGTATATCCTAGCAAAAAGAAATTAACATTTTTTTCTAGAGGAAATTCCTAATTAAATTTTGTTCTTTATAAAAGCCTTTTAAGACTTCTGGTTCTTCATCACGCTCCTTCTGACCGGTCACCTGCTTACTGCCTGCCCTGGATGCAATGCTGATCCATAATGAATCCTTCACATCTCTCGGCTGTTGGATAGGGATGTCCACCTCATTCGCGTGCAAGTAAATTTTGCAAAACCGTATCCTCTTATAGACCTAGTAGAAAATATCTGTTCGAAAGGGGACCCCTTTTAACTGCCCCACATTTCTTCTACGTTTTTGTGTCACCGATATTAATAGATTTCCCTGGTTATCCCTCCCCATTGATATTCAGAGTTCGTGTGGTTTAGTAGCACTGCCTTGGACACTTCATGGGACACGGGAACCAATAAAAAGACATTCATGAAAATGACCGTTTCAAGGGAGATAAAATATAATTCTGTGAAATGGATTTGCTGGCACTCCTCACCAAATTTAGCACCTATTAAATTATAGAGACCATTATTTCTCTTACGCAGAAAATTCTGAAACTTTCCCTCAAAGATATATTTTATTGTTTTAAGTGGGGTTTAAATCCATTCTGCTCCTCGTAATAAATTTCTGCATTTGAATCTTCTCAGCGATACAATAGGCTCTACTTCTACTCCCAAGTGGATTGATCAAATACAATACAACAGTACAGTACTGCTCCCATTAAAACAGTTAAGGGGCCATTTTGCAGCACAGCAATGCTGTTCATAGGTAAAGTGGTTTGAGATCTGGGTTTTCTCCTAATTCATATTGCTGGCTTAGTACATTAAGTTTCCCCACCATGTGTTTTTTTAACAAGCCAAGATTTGGTCAATGCTTAACTAACCTCACTAAAGACACAACCAAGTGACAGCAAAGCAAATCCTCTTAGAGAGAGAATCCTGGAAAGTCTCGAGTCCTCTCCAGATCGCGCCCCCCTGCTTTCCTTCAGGATATCTCACGTCCTAAATTGTGTCAGCTAAATCGCTGGCCTGTGTGATTAACAAAATTAATGTCTGAGCACACAGAGCGATCAGGAAGCGTTCTTTGTTCTCCAGTTGAGTAATGGCACCAGTAGCAGGCAAGGAGGGCATCGTGTCGGCACCCGGAGAGCCTGCAGCCAGGCTTGCTTTCTTACAGCCGGACTTCCTTTGCCTGGCTGCCCAGACTCAGACGGACTAGGGCTAATTAGTCCGAAAGGGAGTCAAGTCACAGAAAAAGTTTTTTAAAAAGCGGCATGGGAAAAGCGCGGTGGGATGGCGATGCAAAATGACCCAGGAAGTAAGAATGACCTTGCGATATCGGGCCGTGGAACAGCCCTTCTACGGATGCCTGAAGGAAACCACATGTCAGAAGTACTTCCCAGTGGATGTTGTTATAGACGTGTGTGCCAGGGAACCGTAAGCGTGGAGGGGAAATGAGAGGAAGACCTGTCCCATTTGATCACGGAGCGGGGAGAAGGTGGGGGGAAGCATGGGGCCGCACCTTTGCAGCCAATTTTTTTTTTCTTCCCTTTTTAACATCAAGAAACTTTGAAACACCTGCAGTGGGAAACAAAAGGTTAATTAAAAAGAACCCCAGTCTTTGCACTAAGCTGATTGCTGGGACTCCTGCCAGCCTGGGAAGGTTAAAAAGCTCAAGCATGCGTGGGCTGCGGGGGGAATGGCTAAAATTTACAGCCAGCTCCCTGGAAAGTCACAGTTCAGCTGTTCTCCCGGAGCAGGTGCTCATGGGAGCGGGCCTGTCCCTTTCAAAGCGTGAAGATTGATGAAGCCTTCGCTCTCACCAACTGTAAATATACAACCAGCCTTGTCAGAGCAGGTTTGTAACATCACTTGCTGACAGCAAGAAATTTTTTTTAACCTCCTAAACATATACACACACACACACACACCATGCACACACACAAAAAAAGTACCAAATAAGGTTTTTTCTCAGTAAATGGAAAAAAAAAAGCCAGTAAATAAAACAGTGGGAAATACAGTCATGTTTTGCATGCCCGGAGAGATAATGCACGGCACAGAGGCGAGATGTTCAATTCTGCCCTTCGGAAAACAAGATCTTCCTTTGCAATTGCAATCGATGGCCAACCTCTGAAAGACAGGCTCAGGCTTGGCGGCAGCACGGCAGTACTGGAGCCTGGCTACATTGGGCAAGTTGGACAGGTAGTTACTGGGCATCTGTATGTGGAGTTGAGGCACTCGGTGGCTTATGAGACAGGTCACTAGAAAGACAAAAATATCACTATGACACATTGCCCTTCTGTGGCACCTGCAATGCAATGCAGTCAAAGCGCCCTGCCCAAATATGAGTGACTTAAGCCATGCAACTGCTTCCTTGGTGATGGGGTCATATTATTCTCAATCTAAAAAATCCAAGAAATGAAGGCAAAAAGCTAGCTGGGACTTTCAGAGAGACCCAACAGAGTTCGTTGGTCCGCCCAGGCCAGGGTCACAGCATGGACAGACAGGTCCCTTCATCCCCAAGGACAAGTCAACAAATGTGGGGAGAAGGATGGCTATACACCACCTGATCGTGCTTCGGGAGGTGGCGGGCTGGCTCCCCAGGCTGTTAGCTCCTGAATTTCTGATGGTTTGCTTTTATTTCAGATGTATAATATAGATCCATCCAATTCCTCTCCTGAGCCAGAATAAATAGGTTCATTTCTCACGGGCCTCAGGACTGAGCTATGTCCTCAGAAGATGACTGGATTAGTAGGAAGTAGTGGCCTTCATGCTCACCTTAGGAAGGGTGTTTTAGCATCTGGTTAATCAAGCAAATGGCTGGGTAACAGGGGTCAGGTCAGGCGCTTTCCAAACACAGCTATTAGAGCTCCTTAGGATTCAGAAGGAATCATACAAGAGCAAGATGTAGCGTGTGATAAAGCAATCCGGCACCAAGGAAGAAGACGCCTGGGAGAGGGAAAGAGATGCTGCACTCATGGACTCCTGCCTGCTCTCGCCCTGCGAGACCTTCCTGTTCTCCAGCAGGGATTTATTTCCCCCATTGAGGGAACCATCTCCACCGCTCGGTAATAAAGGGACACAGGAAAAGCCAGCAGAGAAAGGCACGCTGACAAAACCGGATCCACTGGAATCAATAAGACTCTTTCCACTGACTTGGGTGCGCACCGGATCTGGCTTTTGAAGGCCAAACTACTTAGATGGCTGAAAGCATAATTTCTATCCCTGTATGAGTTTCTGTACTGCGTTGTACCAAAATTCATTGATGGCTTTACTGCATCTGTGACAGGTTAAAACAAAATAATTCTGCACTGTTCTTTACTTCTGCTAGAAAATCTCTCTCTGCTATCATTTCTCCAAGGCAAAATTTCTGGGCAGCTGGATTTTTCTTACCTAATGTCTTAAAATTTCCCAAATTGGGAAAAAATCAGGATTTCCTTTTGCTCCACTGCTTCTGTTTTATAGCTTCCTGCTACTCATTTTTAATAGTTTGCCTGACTCTACTTCATCATGGTTTAATGAAACTTTTTTTGTGCACCCAAAACTCCTTTGCAGGTTACACCCTGGATCATTTATTTGAACTCATTAGAAGCCCTTTAGCTATATCTTTTAGCAGTCTGTGCATTTCTGATATAATCACACTGGGTCTTTCCAGACCTTGCTTGACTTTAGATAGAGCAAGGATTACTTTCAATGGCTCTCGCTGGCAAACGTTTAAAAAAAAAAAAGTCATAGGGCTAACATTATATTTGCAAACCATCACGTTATTCAGTCTGCTTGTACGTTATATCCCTTCCCTCAAATCCTTTGACTGACTTGTCTATTTAGATTGTAAGAATTTTAGGACAAGGGCTGTCATCGTCTCTTATTGCCTGTTTGCACAGTACCTCATACAATGGAGTTCGGCTCTCGGTTGAGTGTCCCTGGCACAACCATCATAGCAATAACTAGACTTCTTTCTTCTCTAGTGATTTCCCGTGAAAAGTTCTTGGAATGGGAGTGTGTCCACAAAGTGTAAAAAAGATAGATAGATAGATAGATAGATAGATAGATAGATAGATAGATAGATAGATAGATAGATAGATAGATAGATAGATAGATAGATAGATAGATAGATAGATAGATGCCACCAAGTCCCTTCTCAGCCTTCTCTTTTTTAGGCTGAAGAGTCCCAGGTCCCTCAGCCTTTCCTCATATGGCTTGTCTTGCAAGTCTCTGATCACACGGGTGGCTCTTCTCTGGACTCTCTCAAGCTTTTCCACGTCCTTGTTAAAGCGCAATGCCCAGACCGGGATGCAGTCCTCCAGCTGCGGTCTCACCAATGCTGAGTAAAGCGGAAGAATTACCTCCTTGGTTTTGCTTGAGATGCATCAATTGATGCACACCAGAGTATTGTTTGCCCTGCTGGCTACAGCATCGCACTGCCGGCTCATGTTCATACTAGAGCAGGATTTGACTCAGAGGGTGCATTATATGCAAAAACACAATGAAAAGCATGCTCCTCCTGCAATCCAATATTTACAACCCAGAATTCCACCTGCGCCTTTTATGTGAGCTAAAATGGTTAGAACAATTTTCCTATCCCATTCAATCTTATCCCTCAACAACAGCATTGTCATCCACCTTGCCCCTTCCCCGCCTAATTTTATGCAGCTTCCTCCTGATGTTTAAAATACCCCATTATTTGCCGGGTTCTGCCATAACTCTGTTATTCCACTGGTACTTCACATGCAAACATGCTACCCCAGTGCAGCAATCGGAGGCCAAGACGCCTGTGGGAGTGGTGGAAACTGTGAGCTTGGGGGTCTGAACTCCTAGTTGTCTTTCATGGGGAAAGAGCAGTAAAAGGCCTTGCTCTCTAACACAGTTTCCACATGGAAATCCACTTAAGTCTCCTCCACCCAACATGGGCTTTTTCCACACAGGAGACAACGTGGGATGCAATTACATATTTACGGGCCTAATCCAAAACCCAATGATATCAAGGCTCCCATTGATTTCAGAGAGACTTAGACTATCCAAGCTTCCAGCATGCCTAATGGATACTCTCCGAACAAGGTCAAAGGCCATTTCTCAAGCTGGTTTCATTCTGAAAACCCCAAAATTGAGTTGTTTTCTCTGCTCTGCTGTAAGCTTCCCACTTAGCTCCATATCCCTCTCCTACCCTTCTTTGTTTTCAACGGTACCGTTTCTTCTGCCCATCTTCCATTCTCCAGTTCACATGTCCTCCTGCTTTTGTGCTCTTTCTGCTGGGTAGACATAGCTCCATTCCTCCCTCTCAGGTATCTCTCTCACTTAGATAGTTTCCCAGCAGGTCTCAAACTTCTCCATAGCAGAAGCCCCTTCCCCATAATAGGATGCACAACCCCTTGTTGTGCCCTAGCCAGGTTCTGGCAGGGATCCTCCCCGCTGTAGCAACATAGGAGGGACGTGGTTACAGCCTCAAACTCAACACACCTGCTCTAATACCACTGTCGCCATAACATTTAAGGCCGTGACCATACAGTAAACTCATGCTCAGCAGTGGTGCCCTTAGGCACCCTGCCAGGCACGGGGTAAGCAGCCTCATAAATCAGAAGCAATACAGGCACTCAGTGCTACAGGCAGGCTAACCGGCGTGCAGGCTAATGAGTCTGCCCCCAGTGCCCTTCCCAACTTTCTTCTCCTGAGCCAGCAATGAAAGCTAGCCACATAGACCTCTGCACCCATGTTGAACTCCATTGATTTGAATGGGGTGTACCCACAGGCCCATCCAAGAGTAAGACAACGAGTTAAGGCCCTGACTATCTAAGGCCCTTCACATACAATAAGAAAGCTTTCTTCTTTTTACATTTCTTTCGATGCTTAAATCTGATCGAGCTGAGCCAGAACTGCACATGAACAGCTACACGCTGCTCTGAAGCATGTGGCTTTGCTCTTTTGGCAACATGTTTATCCCGGAGAAATTGGACTCGTTCTATTTCATTCTTTTCAAACCACACTTCCAATCATTTAAGAAGGGGTTTAATTGAAGATTCAGCTCATAAAAGGTAGTGCCGTGTTAAAACGGCGTTTTTACAAGCAGTAATTGTGTTAATGGAGTACAATCTACATCGGACAGGCTTAGGAGGGCAAATGAGGCTTGTCCTTGTCTCAGTCTTGAATCCATCCAGCACTCCCCAAGCCTTCCTCATATCCTATCACTTAGCTGTATGGTCTGTAAACAGAGCTGAATTACAGAGCACCATTATGCTACCAGGGGGCTTGGAGGTGTGGGGGTTGGACAAAGAGCCTCTCGCCTCTAGTGTGGTTTCAAATCCAGGACCAAAATTGTTCATATTTTAAGGCCTGGGTTGGGGTGTCTTGGGTCATTTCCATCCCCGATGGAATGGCCACCTCTGATGGTGCAACACGGTGGTAGAGAAGACAGGCTGAAAGCCGGAGGTATTGTCCATTTCTGCTATAGCTCAAGAGAAGGGTCTATTTCAATGGCAATCTCAGCAAAGAGGAGACGGACCGTGGTGCTTGATCCTTTTCCATTTTGGTGGTACTAGCCTCAAACTTTGCGGATGAGGGAGGAGAAATGCAAACTTTCCTTCACTCTGCAGAGGCACAGCCCTCCCTCTTCCATTCCTCTACCCTCAATTCCTCCTTTTGCAGCAGTAGGACCCGGCCAGTCCTGGTATGGTGCCATGTTGGGCTGCGGGGAGGACACAGAGGAATGCCGTGCATTTTAGATCCCATTCCACTTGAGCTACATCATCCATTTCAAGTCGGACCAACCCGAGCAGATGCTGAGTCCCTCACAGAAGATGCTGAGTGACCTCAACTCCAGCAGAAGATGGAAATTAATCCTATGCCTTTGGCCTTTCACTTTACATAATAAAACTATCCTGGGGGTTAAAAAGATCCATATTGTGTAGATTATCCACATTAATGTAGATTCCTGGGTTCAGGCTGGCATTGCGCAGCTTGTCCTGCATGGCACCCAGAGACAGGCATGTAATTTACCTTTAATAGGAAAATTATTGTATGTTAAATAAATACTAATTGATTATTTAATATATATGCATTGAGGGTTAACAGCTATGTAATGAGCTCCTCTCCATTAGCAGAGCTGTTAAATGTCAATTAATATGGGCTTCATAATCAATTGATATTTAAAATGCCTTAAACTTTCCTACTTAGATTTAATGGGTCAGCATTTGTGAAGTAGCCGATACCACTAGCTTCTTTTTGTGGAAAAAAAAGGGGGAGGAAGGGGCAGAAATATTTGTTGGAGGATTTACAACTAAGTAAAAAGTCACACACCTGTTATATCTCAGCTGCCTCGTATCAGCTGGTATTCACCAGACCCAGAAAGGCGATCTCATCACATCGTTAAGTGCTACGGTCTGTCTGACAACTGCACTCATGCACATGCTAAAAAGACGCACAACGGGTGGGGTGCAGCCGCCCCGCTAAATAAGGTGGTTAGTCTATAAGGTGCAAATCTACCCTGCCAGCATCTTAGTGACCATGATACAGACCCAACCTGCAAATGGAGTATTGCCCAAGGGAAAGAGCCCCAAGACAGAGTAGGGTCCAATGTTATAGTAGGTGTTCACTCACAGCAATGTGTCCCCATCCCCTCCCACTCGACAGAAAGGGACTATTATGGTTCTGGAGCAGAGTTTTGCCATTCCAGTTTCTCCTGTAACTCATGATCTGAAGTTTCCCCATGCAGTGCCATGGGAGCCACATCAGGACCCTACACCCTTGCTCTGATTTGGTAGTTAGCCACGTTAGTCTGAAGTCAGGCAGAGCACAGGGCAGATTCGTATCTCTGCATTAATTTAATCGCTTCCTAATCTCTTTGACAGTGCTACAAATCAGGATTAACTTGGTGCAAATCAGCAGGGCCCAATTCCCCAGTGACTACCTTGGAAGCCAAGTATGTGCAACAAGATATTAAATCAGAACAATGACATTTTACTCCAAGATTGCACAGTGTAAAAATGACTACACGAGGTGGAGGGCAGCTGAGAAGTAGCCCCAAATTAATCTACCAGTGTGAAACTGGTTATGTCAGACCCAGGCCTCTGAAATGGGAACAGTCCTACCTACACAGGAGAGAAAGAGAACAGCATTTCTACCCATCCTTAGTGAACACAAGATGCAAATATTTAAAATCCTATAGCATCCTCCTTCTTCCTCGAGATGAAGCTTTCCTGAAGAAGTCTGTGCTGTGAGGTCCTCTGCCCTGACTCAAAACATGAACAAAGGTAGTTTGGGGCCCATGTGTGATCCCATACAACCTGCATTTATTGCTCCAGCTACACTTAGATACACACTAAACAACATGAGATAAGCAGTAAGGAAACCATTTGTAGCTAACTATACGATAAATATTAGGGACAAGATTTTCAAAGCTGACCAGGGGATTTAGACACATAACTCCTCTTTCTTTTTAATAAGTGTGTTGTGTCCAGATCTCCCAACTGCCTTTTTAAAATACCCATCTAAGACTTTATTCCCTCTGCCCCATGTGCTCACACAAATGAATCATGTGCAAGCTGTTTGTGGATACACAAGGGAGAGCACAGGGAAGTTTTTAATGAAAGGGACAATCATAACACATTTACTGCCATTATCTAACAGTATTTCTTGTATCATTTCCTGACTGGCGGCTTTCAGACAGTTTCCACAATGTGACACAATTCTGCACGCCTTGCCAAAAACTCACACTGGAAGAAAAAAGAAAGAATCCCTTCCTACTCTTGTCTTCTTCCACACCCTGCTCCAACCTCGATTCTCCTCCCCCGCGTCCCCCTACTAATATTTAAGCAATCCCTCTAATTATGAACGTACTTCAAATCAAAATTACAGCCAGGCTAGATCAGAGGGGATGGGATACTCAACTCGGCGCTCTCACCGCGGCATACAAAAGCCTCTATGAATGCTTCAACTCAACTAGTGTAGCACGTGTTTAAGGCAACGTACCTTGTACGCAGTAGACTTTTAAAGCATGGCACTTAAGACACTAGCTAATATATGCCGGCGTCATACCATAAATTAGGGGTAGGCGATTATTTGGGCCTGCTGGCCACGTAGGGAGTTTTGGGGAGCTAGGTCATATTTTGCCACCCCCTACCTTAAATCCCAGGGTAGACAAAGCCCTATGTCTTCCACACTTGCTCAAGAAAGTTGGGTTTTGCAAACAGGGTGGGTAGTTATTTTTAAGAAACACCTACCTTTTAAAAAGAAACAATGAGACAGCGTCTTACTGCATATTTGTACAGTACCTGACACAATAGGGCCTCCAACCTGATCGGGGCTTTTAGCTATATTTGCAGTGACAAATACGAGGAGGAAGAATGAGAAGAAACATTTGAGTGGATTCTGCTAATGGTTATAAGGGAGCGGAGCTCAAGTCAATAGATGGCTTTATATCAGCTGAGGATCTGGCCCAAAAAATCACGTCAGGTCCCATTTTAATGTCGGTATCCTTCTCCATTTCTCCTGAATGGCAAACTAGCAATCCGGGATCTTCTCTCATCCTTTCATCCCATCACTGCAAGCATTGTCTCAGTCTCCACGCTGCAATTCCCAAGCAGAAACTGACACTATCATTCTACGATCACTTAGCCTGACAGCCCGGATATTTCACTCCTACTGATTTTCCTTGTTGTGCACCATTCGCGCCCATTAGTTCAACAGTGTAATTACTTCTTTAAAAAAAAAATCTTTTTTTTTTTTTTTTTTTGAGTCCGGGGGAAAAAAAACACAACCCAGTACTTAAACCAGAAAGGGCTATTGTGTTATGAAAAATCTTAAGGCAGGAAAATGAGCTAATTACTGGTGACATGTAGTTATGACTCGCAGTACCAGGTGCCTCTAGGGCCTACAGCAAATGGACTAAATTCTCCTTATAAGCATTTTAAATAGATGATGATACTAATGAACTTAATAGCATCACCATCCAAGGACAGCATCAACTCATTGCCACCTTATATTTTGTAGCAATAGCTTCTCTTTAAACAGTGCGCTCCGGCTTTGAGCGGTAATGGTTTTTAAAAGTGTCTTAGCACACAAAGGCAAAATCTTTTTTGAAACAGGGTGGAATTGGTTGGTGATTATCACTGAAAAGCTGGCAGCCACCAGCTAACCTTCTAACAATGAAATATGGGAATTTACCTTCATGCTTCAATGCTTGCTATTCAGCTGTCTACCAGGGTCTAAATCAATGGTTCTACACCCTCCACTCAAGGTTTCTCTTTCAAATGCAGCAGATATGACCTTAAGTTCATCATCTAAACAATGCGGTTCACGTTTAATTTCATTAATCTAAGATCTTCCATAAAATTGCAATATGGCACCATACCTTTCAAGTACCTTCATTAAAATCCATGTTATTTCTAAATCCTATGCATATCTATGAGGTCATATGGTGTTTTATTAAAATGGGTTTTTGAAAGGCTCAGCTCTTTTATCACCAATTGTCAAAAGGTAGTTTACAATAAAAAAAAAAAAAAAGCCCCTCTTGTATCACTTAGGCTCTGAATGGCTGACCCGTCTCACTAAATTACCCCTTCCAAATTTTTACACTTTTCCAGGATTTGATATTTGGAGGGAAGGGGGGAAAAGGCTTATTAAAAGCCTCTCGTTTGTGAATTTGCTGTTATTTACTATAGTCAGTATGTTTGCCATACGAACCTGGAGGCAAGGAAAGGTAACATTATTGCCAGGATTTCCTATAAAATCTCTTTCTTGGGTCATCTAATCTCAAAGTCAAGTCACAGGTTATTTTAATAATGCTTCGACATAAGCATATACATGCCTGCTGCATCTCTTCCCTGTTTTTATTATTTGTGTCATTATAGCACCCAAGAGCCCTAACCGTAGACCAAGGACATATTTTGTGCTAGGTGCTGTACAGCTAGAAGAACAACTGGCCCCTTATTCTGATCGAGGCCTATAAGCACTAGTATAATGCAACTAAATTAACTCATCTGTCTGATATACATGTAGAAAATGCAGCCGGAGGATGCCAGACTTAGGATACAGATGGAGGATGCCAGCAGACGCGCACAGAGCTGTGCTTGACAGTGCTAGGCCAAGCAATGAATACTCGGTCACCTGCATGGCCTAAACTAGAGCGCAGCAGTTGTCTGCCAAATGCAGTTGTGAGCAGGCTGCACCAACGGCAGAAGCTGGAGGTGTGCATGTGCACACATGCAGACACACTCAGAGGTAGGGCACCCCTGCCTCTGTGTTGGTGGCTTTTTCATCCTTATGTTACGTATATAGAAAAGGGACTCATACTCTCTTTCTTATGCTTTGTGCAACTCATACTGCTCCACCATGATAGGTTCACTGTAAATTCATAGACATTAGGGCTGGAAGGGACCTTGGAAGATCATCGGGTCCAGCCCCCTGCCCCGGGGCAGGAAGTTAGCTGGGGTCATAGGATCCCAGCAAGATAAGCATCCAAATGTTTCTTGAGGATCCCAGCAAGATAAACATCCAAATATTTCTTGAGCAAAATCTACCATTGTAATACAGTATTTCAGAAGATTAGCATGGACATCTTAAAATAGCAAAGATTTTTGTCCGATGGGGATTTGAGGGAGCGTGAATGCCAGAATAGGCTACAGGTAAAATTTTCAAAGGCACATACAGGAGGTAGGAGCCTACATCCTGCGTTTAAAAATGACGTGGTCAGTCAGGGACCAGAATTTTAAAGGTGGATAGGGTAGCAAAGAACGCAGAGGGCTTCCTCGTGAGGTTTTCAAAACCCCAAGGCACCTAAATTAATCTCTTACGTGCAGTTTTCAGAGCTTGAATACCTTTATAAATGTATAAGAAGCTGCAAGAACCTACACCTACAAGAAGCTACAGGATAATTCAACTGTATTTAAAACTGGTACCATTTTCTCAAAAGTGCCTAAGTTCCTTAGGAACCTAATGACCCTTAGGAACCTAATGGCCAGGTTTATTTACAGATCTGCGCCATCTTGGAGTTGCAATCTGCGTGATCATACTGTGCAATCTTGGAGTAAAATGTCATTGTTCTGATTGAATATCTTGTTGCACATACTTGGCTCCCAAGGCAGTCACTGGCAAATTGGGCCCTGCTGATTTGCACCAAGTTAATCCTGATTTGTATCACTGTCAAAGAGATTAGAAAGCAATTAGATTAATGCAGAAATACAAATCGGCATATCTGTAAATAAATCTGGTCATTAGGTTCCTAAGGGACTTAGACACTTTTGAGAAAACGGTACCAGTTTTAAATATGGATGAATTATCCAGTAGCTTCTTGCTCCTGTACCCCAGCTAGCCACACAGCAGGCCATTTCAGAGAACGGGCAGAAGTCCCCCCGACAGCTGCATGTTCACCGCACACATCTGGCAAGTATGGCCGGGCAGTGAATGGAGACGTGGCTATCCATCCACAGCACAGGCCAATGCAGCCATATGCTAAAATGGTGGAAGAGCAGTATAATGCAAGGCTTGCAATCACCTCTGACTGTGCTGATGACAGAGGAATAAGGCCCATAACAGCTGAGAGCAGAGAGTCTCTGAAAGGAAGCAACAAATCTCACCTGCTCACCAAATCATGATCGTTATATTTTCAAATCCCCGTCATCAGGTTTGGCTTTTAAAAATAAGGAGGGTGGGGAAAAGCAGTAACAGTTGCTTGGGGAAAAAAATGCAAGCATTTCCAAGTGAAATTTCCCTCCACAGGTTTCCAAAAGGAATGATTTGGGGGGCGGCATTGCACGAACAATTTCTAGCCCTAAATGTTCAGTTTTTCAAAAATTTCTAAGTGAGTGTTTCCCCACCTCCCACACCGCTTGGGCCCGCTGGCCACCCACCACCTGCCCTGAGCCTAGGGAGCATGACCTGGAGCCCCCTTTGACTTCCATGAGCCTGAGACCCATATGGGCTTAGGTCTTTGCTGCGTTTCCTTAGGCTCGCAGCAGCCATCAGAGACCCAGCGCCAAGGAGGACGAGGAGCTGAAAAAGGTGATGCTATTCCTCCCAGACTCTCTGTGGCACTTGGGAAGCACCAGGAAGCAATGAGAGAAGTGAGGAAAGCTCCTGGGGTCTGCATGCAGGTTGGGTCAGCGGCCATGCATGAAGCAGCCAGAGGGAGTGGAGCAAGGGTGTGCGAAATGCCAGAGGCCCTTGGATGCAGGCTGCTGCCGGCCATTAGTCCTGCTAATGACACAGATCTCATCTGCTCCACGTGGGCACACCGGTCTGCCCACGGACAAAGGCAGGACACCCCCCCCAACCCAGCTGAAGGCTGCCTCTAATTCTCTGGACCAGGTTCACTTGCACAGTCGGGCAAAATAATCTGCGTTCACAGTTGCCTTATATCAACGGCACCGACACATGAGAGAGTGCACTAGTGAATCCTTCTGTGGCATGTCTTCAAGGTCCAGAGACCTGAACACTTAATTGCAGCCCAATTTTCCAAGATCTCATTTAGGCATCTAAGCACGGGCAATGCTCTATAACGTGCATAGCACCAACGACCGGGTTTTCAAAAGAGTTCAGCACCCAGCATCCCGATCGCTCTGGAGAACACCAGTTGCGTGGTGTGGTACCTACGTTAAGAGCTGGGCTCTTTTGAGAACCTATCCTTGTGTGCTTAAATATGAAAAAAAAGGAAAAAAAGCTTCTTTTGTTCTCAAAAGACATCTGTAATGGAAGGAAATTCCAAGTGAGGCCTGGAAAAAAATGTGTGGTGAGATGAGCTAGAGACACACTTGCTGCCTGGGTCTCCTCTAGTGCTATTCTGACTTGTGCTGCTGTGTGGCAGGAGACACTGAGACATTGCTATTGAGATGTCACTTGTGACAAACCTTCCACAGTTAATATTAGTTGATGACTTCAGCCTCGCCTTCCCTCATCCTCCCATAAAAAAGTACTCAGGCTGCAGTACCGCGGTTAGAGCGTAACATTACTCTGAAGAAGCAATTACAGCAAGCAGAGTGAGGAACTAAAGACAGGTCACCTAAATGAACTGCAGGAAAAAGTACATGAGAAAACAAGAAAATGTCTTCATCACTTTTCAGGCTTCAAATTGGAAAAACAGGGATCAATACGGCAGAACTTCATTTAATGGTGTGAAAAACAATCCAGCACAAGACAGGCAGGAATCACTTATTACAAAACAAACAAGCCAATTAGGACCAAGCAAGAAATACAGGTATGTGGAACAAAATATTCATTCCCTTGGCCCAGGGTTTAGAAGAGGGGGGGAAAAAAAAGCTTTCAATGAGGATGCTCCGCTGTTTCTATACAGGGTAAGGGCATGTGAAATAAGAAACAAAAAGGGGTTTAATAGGCAGCAATTTGCTCCTTTGTTTTCTGTTATTTTTCTTCCGTGGTACATCCCATTACTTTTAACGTTCAGGAAAATGAAGGCAGGTAGCACCATGTAATGTGAATGCTAAGCCAAGCACGGATAGGCAAGCTTTTGCTCTCGGTAAACTTCTGCCCAAGGATCTCAGTTCTGAAGAAAGGGAAGAAGTAAAATAAAGTGAGGACTTTAGACTCCTCCAGGCTCAGTTATGAAAGGCAAACAGCGCCTCTCTTTTTTGGGATCGAAGATATAGACTCGAAAGCGGCACCGCTTCGCTGAGAAATGGCAGGATGCCAGAAGTGCCGACTTCTAGACATCGAGCCCGCAACCCAGCTCATCTCAACGAGGTCTGGCTAATCAGTGGCATATACATTTATCTACCCGATTTTTAAAACGGCCCCTTTTCATTGAAAGAACCTTGTTGACCAGAGTCGAACCTCACAGTGCACAACAGTTTCAAAGACTTTTGAGCCAGATCATCAGTTTAGTATAGATTGGCATAATCCTGCTGGTTTCAGTGGCGCAGTACCCATTTCACCCACGGCAGGGTCTGACCCACAGACTCTCCTGAGGTGCTTGGCACAGCATCCTTCCTTCGCCTACGAAACATATTAGGTCTATTCACTTTTCAACCACATGCATCAGAGATCAGAGCATTGATGTGCAAGGGGCTGGGGACAGCAGGCAGAAGGGAAAATCCCTGGAGCCATGACTCCTAAGGAAGATGGGAAGTGGGCAGCAGAGCAGAGAGCGGGGACATCCATGCAGGTAATTGGAGAGAGGAAAAGCAATGTGTCCCAGCCCACCAAGATGAACACTAGCGTCCATGACAATGGGAAGAAAGGCTAAGGAGGGAGCTATGAGAGCACAGTACCAACATCTGAAGAAGTATCAATGCAACCATCACTGTCATGACAAGCAAGGTTGGCCAAGCAGCGATGGGTAGGACTACCTCCTTCACTGCCCTTTGGAAAACTGTGGATCTGAGTTGTCCTTCACCCACACCACGGATGTCAGTGGTGCTTCACCAGCATGGGTGGAGAATCTGCTGCTCCGATCCTAACAACGCTAACAAAATCACTCCATTTGAAGCTCCGACGCGGCCTCTTTAGAGCACAGACCGCATCTGATGCCCATTTGAACTGACTGGCATATGAAAGAAAAGCCAGCACACCTCATCCTACATCCACTGCTAAGAAGCCTTCATTAAAGGATGCAGGTGGTGGGAGTTGGGGAGAAATAAGACGCTACTGTACTCTAGCATATATACTGTCAGTGCCATGCACCTGAATACAAACAGCTCTGCCATGCTGGGATTTTATTACCTTTGCAGCTATTCCCACCACTCTGTTCTGTAGCATATTAAACAGATTAATAGAAGTAACCTAGAGGGAGTATAAAAAGTGCCAATCTTCACTATGGCCAAGTGCCACTGAAATGGAAAGAGAGAGTCTGGAGCTGACATTTGCAGAAGTAATGTCGTGTTATTAAAACAAATTTGGCGCGAGGGAAAAATATGTTTGCTTTGCGATTAATAACGGCTAGGGGAGCATATGCAAAATCAAATATTTGTCAGATAGCACATTAGCATTCTCCCCTCCCTACAAACAAAAACACCTCATATATTATATACTCCTCACCCATCTGAGTGGCTAGGACAGGTATTTTAGGAAAAAAAAAAAGGCTACGAAGATGTAGGGATGACTTCTGGCCTAAATCTCAAACCTAACTTTGATTTTTTATTTGTCTTTAAAAAAAAAAAAAAAATCCGTAGCCACAATCTCTGGATGTATTCGCAGAAAACTGCCATGCATTGCAATTTTTCTCCCTTTTTTTTCCCCCTCTCTCCTGAAACATTGGTTGTATTTTCTCCCTTTATTTATTGGAGTGCTAAATGGATTATTTCAGTAATAAATCAGGCCCTTTCATTACATTTTTTAAGGTATTGTCACTGTTATGAAGTACAGTGTGCCATCAAAATTAAGCTCGGATTGCATTACCACCTATTTTATAGATACAGAATTACTTGATGGATTTTTTTTCCAGCAGTCTAAGCACTTTGTGTCTTTCTTTCAAAGAACAACTGGCTTCCTTGTTTCAGAGAATTTCCCCTCTAGAAACTAGGAGAATTTCACAAGGATTTTCTCATCACTGTCTTCACATTATGTTTTAAAACTGAAGGAGGACTTTTTTTTCCCCTCAGCCAACGGCTAATCCAAATGACAAGAGCTTTCAATATGAATAAGAAATGCTCCAGCAGAAATACTTCATGGGTTAGTGTCTTGCACGTGTATAAATCAGTAGTAATACCACTCAAATCACTGGAGTTACCCTCCCAGTATAAAACCAGCCTAACGGGGACCAGAATCAGGCAGCGCATTGGTTTTACTGCGTCTTCATCAATGCCCGCAAGGCCGGACCCGAATCTGAGCTGAGCCGCACTTCCCGAGTAACTCGGCTGGAGTCGTTTTTAGTTGCCCGCTGGAATCAACAGAATTGCTTCAGATGCAAACACTGCAACTATCCTCTAAGCTAATATTTGTAAGCCGATTCTGGACAAACCACCCCGTACGATAGCTCTCCATTTCATTTTTGTTCATTCTCTAATTTTGAGTGGAAGTTTCCATAATGCTTTGCATGTCGTTATTTCTTGTGAAAGCTGGTACATTCACAGCCCTGGCAAGTCAAGTCCTCTAGTACCAGAAGGGGTACAGGAAAGATAAAATAATCTTGTAGGGCCACTGGAATGAGACTTCGGAGACTTTAGATTTTGATCAAAACAAAGTGAGCTACTTAATCTTTCCGTGCTCCAGCTGCAAAATGGGAATAATACAGCCTACCTTCCATGACTTAGTGAAAGCACGTTCATTAATGTTTGTGCGGGCCTTTCAGTATTACAATGACAAGCATAATCCCATATTAATAGGTTGCTAAATAAAAATGATTGGGATGTAGCAGTGAAACTTTCCCACCTGTCCCTGTTAATGCAGCTAAGATTGGTAGGGTAGAAGTTTACTTTCCAGTTTACTTTCCAAAGCACCACCCTTCGTCCCTTGTTAAGCCTCCAAACAGTGAAAGAGATTAAAATAACCTTTTAGGTCACCTATTTCATCTGCAGAAGGATGACACTGCAGATATTAGTGCCTCGATTCAGAAAAGCATCCTTATCCAACAAAGCTCCGAAGTGCACAGCCCGTTAAAGGTACTCGGACTTGAGCATACACTTGGAGATAAGCATGCATTTCCATACTTTCCTGAAACAGCACCTCAACAGACATTTTACTTACCTTAAGACACAAAGGAAATAAACTTTAGTCTCAGGCATATTCACTGTGTTGCGGTGTGGACATATATCCACTCAGAAATGGACTGCGATCTGCAACTCATTTCAATGTGGCCGATGCAGAGCTGTCAGGTGAATATGCCTTTCAGTCGCTACTAACCCAGTCTGTATTCAATTCAATACTAATTCTGTATGTTTGACGACTGCTTCTTTCCAATTTTTAAGAAAGGCTCATTTTTGAAAAATCCAAGTCCAGTCTCTTGCTTAAGTTAACAAAAAAGCAATATTAAAAAAAAAAAAAAACAACTAAAATTGTGTCAGAAGCAACTGAGGTGGAATTAATCCCTTAAAAGTTCCTCTATTTCATATACAGTACTCTTTTATATAATTATTGGACCTAAAGCCCAATGTAAAACAGGAGTAAATCCACAGAACTCAGTGAAGTTACGCTTGTATAAAAGGCTATGAGAACGGAGTGAAGGCCACAAGTGGCCTGATGTTTCAAGACCTGGGGCCAGATGTTTCATTCATTCATCTGGCTCACAAAACCGGCAAGCTGAGACACTGCAGTCTTATGTACCAGGCTAAGCCCCCTTCTTTCCCCCCCTGAAACAAGTGTCCAAAAGAGAAGTTAACTTTGCATCACCAAATTGCAATGCATTAAGTCTACAACCTATGGCCCTGCATGGCCATCTCCATCCCAATGCAAAGAGGAGAGCGATGAAAGTAAAAGCATGTCGGAGGTGGTCTAACTTGCCGTGATAAATCGAAACCTACCACGATAAGAGAGTCAACGTGTATTTGCACACGCGACTAGTGAAACAGCGATTTTTCATGCCGTTTCGTAACGTATATCCAAACAACGCACACCGTGTACAAGCGCCCCTGGAGCCAAGTGCCCTTGAAATGAGACCACATTCGGGAAGAAGATCTAAGTCTCACAACTCACCCAAGGCTCAGAAAACGTAAAGCCTTGATCTTCACCCGCCTGAGCTTCCAGGCCATCAGCAGGGAAATGCAACAACTTAGTTTTCAAACTTTAGGCTGAGCTGTTTCCAAGCACAAAGTGGATAAACTATGGAGTCAGAGGCCTTTGCTGGAAGACGACAGCTACCACGGAGCCTTCTACAGAGAAAACAACTATTTGCAACTTGAAACTTTTATCAATCATTAAAGACACAGTGCAGGACCAAGCTGCTCAAGGAGTTAAATGTATTAAGCAATTTACAATTAATATAGAACTCATTCCAGAGATATCTACTAGAGAGTACAACAGGGCAATTAACCCACTAATACACTAGGCTATTACATCGCTATGTCTCTTATTTTAGCCTGAGGTGATTTGAAACGCATTGGATTAAAGGATATTATAGGAGATAGCATGAAAAATAGCTTAATGTAATGAGCCATCCCGTGATGTCTGCTATTAAAGATGATTTGCAGTTGAAAACTACAACATACAGTAGTTCAGCCATTTAGAAACATGAGTATATTTAACCCTTTTTTAGCCTGTATCCCTCGGACAGATCGGCGTGGCAGTTTCTCCCTCCCCTCACCCCACTCCAATTCCTTTATCTGAGGATTATCAAATGCACCTTATTAAAGTACAATGGTATCATTGGGAGATTGGTGCCTGAGGTGGATAGAAAACCAGTAATCTGCTAATAACTTTTAAAAATAGATCCCCGAGAGAGTAAATAGGCTCAGACCGAGGGAGGCTGTTTGACTGGCGACGCGTTTGCAAAATGGGAACTTGTAGTGAATTTCTAGACTAGCCTTAGGCCTGTCATATCAGTTCCAAATGGCAACTCAAACTGAACTGAGAAATAAAAGGCCCCTATCTCTTCATCTATCACTATACATCTGATTATGGAAATACCAGCACCCAAGATCGAGGAGGGCTTTGCAGTTTGAAAAAAGTTCTACCTTTTGGAGTAGACTTGCTGCAAAAACATCAATACCCTTGCTGGAGTGTCCGCACCAAGGGTGAGTCACAGGTCTGCAAATCTTCTTCCCTATTTTTTTTTCTTTTTTTGGTCAAGAAACCAGCTCCAATAGCTGTGTCATAAAAGGGGCCAAAGTCTGAACTTACTTGTGCTACTGTGAGGCCAGAGCAATCCTAGTGCATTAACCAGTGTCACTTGAGTCCCTCAACTGGTCAGCCCTGGACAGGAGTCCAGCTCTGGCCATTTCACATGCACTGGTACCTTTCACTTAGCTCAGAGAGAGAGGATCTTCCTCGTGCAATTTCTGCTTCTGCCCATCCTTTCATTTGCTTTATTCTTTAAGGTGCACTTAGAAGGGAGTGCAGTCCCAGTTAAAGAAACCATTCCAGCATGCATTCAACTCGAAGCCCATGAATACTCACTTCAGGTTCTAAGTAGCAATTATTATATGCACCAATAAAGGCAGTATGCACAGTGCATGTGCTGCAGAAGGACACTGAAATCCATACTGCAGCAGAGGTGACTTCACAAAAGTAGCCTTGGCAGCAGCAAGGAGCGCACACACTTGCTGATAGCCAAATTATGCAGCTCTAAATAGCTTCCGCGACACTGATCTCTATCTCAGGAAGGAGAGGGTGGGGGGAAGGTGGGAACACCTTCACGCACGCCTGCATCAAGTGATCAAAACAAAGGATGGAATTTGGGATATTTTTTTAAAACAAATTAAACAGATGCTTAAATTTCAATGCCAGCAAAAGGCAAGGCGTTATATGTCCAGGATGCCTCAAAATTGCAGTCAGATCCTTGCCCTCGGCGACCACAACAGAATTTAAGGACATTTGACCCAGTGCCTTGCTGTGTGGGTACAGAAGTTTACTTGTTCTCTTGGATGCTGCAAGGCTGTGGAACAGTGTACTTGATAACTATTTCATTTCTTAAGACTTAAGCAACAGTAAAAAAGAGACCCCTATTAGAAAGAGCTCTTTGATGCTGATGACAGCATGACAACCCCAGCAATGTTTAGGGGGAAGAAAGCATTACAATTAATTCAATGAAACAGCAAATCACTCCACATCATCTGCATGAACCCAACCTCACCCACCTCTAAAAACCTAGTCAAACAAATGGCCGTTGCACCGGGCCAAGAATTTCTCTAGACTCCGGTTATTTCATGGGAGCAAGTCATGCCAGGCCAAAAAGATCCATTTTCAAACCAGCCGATGAAGGTGAGTTTGACCTCTGTTCGACTGACAGTGGCAGCATTTGTTGCATGCTTCTTAGCATTGGTTGCATTGGTTGCATGCTTCTTAGCATTTTATTGGTTTAAATAAAACTTGCTCACATTTTTTGAGGAGGGGGAAGGGGTAAACCAACAAAAAAAAAATTAGGCTGGTGAGTCTGCAAAAATGTTCTCCGTCCCAGGTCTGCACCTTAACCATTAGGCTATCTTTCCTATCCATCTCTGCAATCTGCTGCCTCTGGTGCACTACAGTCCATCTCCCTCCAAGTGTGCACAGCTTCAACAAGTAAATCTTCTCAGCTCACCTGGGCAATAATAACGGTCTGAATGTATTTCAGGTGCTGGCTCCTGTCAGCAACCCAGCCCCTGGCCTTCACCAGGGCAGCCTTCTTCACTGGGAATACAAAAGGGGTTTTCTTTATTTACACACAGGGATAGCAAAATGCCATGAAATATTATAACAAAAATTTAACAGAATATCAGAGAACAATTTGCCAAGCCCATGAATCCAGAATCACGCCGGCATGGTGGGAAGCTGCATTAGGCCTTGTTGTTTTTACACACAGAGAGATAAGGATAAGATTCTGCCCTGACCTGCCCTCCTCCGTACCCCCGCCATAATGTGTCCATGTATTCGTTTATCTGGATTTTTAATATCTTGGGATGAAAGCTCTCCCACCAATGCTCTATTTGTCAGTCTTTTAAAAGCACATACACAAATAAAACAGCCCAAACAATGACCCCCAAATCAAACCAAACAGCTCAGCAGCAACCTCAATACAATAAAACACTAATTAACCCCCTTACAAAATCCTCACCACAGCCCCAAGCTACCTTTACCTCTCACCCATGTTCTCACAGAGATGGGAGCACAGACTGGGCTTTGCAAGCTGTACTGGGGTACAGGTGTCAATAGAAGGTGATGCATTACCTTACTAACTAATCCCCGTGGAGACGAGGCTTTCTGTGTTTGCACGCGCACATGCTCGTGTGTTCCTTTAACATCACCTGTAAGATGAAGACAGCTCACCTGCCACGCAGTAAAGGCTACTGGGCATCAGGAGAGCACCCTTCTTGGTTTTGGGTGCTGACTCATCTAGAAAACGAGCCAGATTCTGATTTCACATGCGCTGGTGTAAACCAGGAGCGATGCCATGGACATCGGTGGCGTCAGACCAACACCAGAATCTGGCCCAGCGGCTTCTCAAATAAGATCTTTCCAGCCAAGTTCCCCCATCACTAGCATACGTGACCCTTGTCCCTGGCATATGGCGCGCACACAGAGGGAAAGCACTGCTGGGGCTTTGCCCTGCCACCGGTGATCCTCGCTTGCTGTCACATCTACAGCTCGGACCCACATCCACCCAGCTGCAGCAAGCAGCTGGCTACAGCTTCCCCGCAGAAACCCCCAAACTCCAGGGCTGAGGCCTCAGACTGTGAGCTCTTTGGAGCAGGGACCGTGCCTTTTTAGGCCTCCTGCAAAGTGATCTAACAAATAACAACCACCACGAGCATGGTAATTAGAGTAATGAGAAAAAGTGCTCTCCAAAATGATGGCAAATAGCAAATCAGTAAAAAGAAGAAAAAAAAAGTCTGCTCTGCAGTTTAAAAGGTGTATGTGTGTATCCACTGAAGTCATTATAAGGAGGATCATTATTATTATTATCATTGCGGTCTCGCCTCTGAATAATTTAGAAAGAGTAAGATTGAGAGTGAGAAGGGGAGCGGGGGGAAAGTAAACTCAGCCTAAGAGTCTCCCGGGCAAACAGATCCTGAATCGAGGTGATTCTGCATCTAACTGGAGAAGGGAAACAAAACAAACCAGCCGCTTCCTTGAGTTAAACACCCACCCAACAGTATTCGTCAGGAGTTTTAGGCAAAGGGTGATATTTTCCACAAGCCCTCCTCGGCAGGGCGGGAGGGAGCATGTGGCGGGGGGAGCGCGCTTTCTAATCAAAGAACTTGTCACTGTCACTTTGGTGGTAACAGATGCCATGAACAATAACTGGGATCCTGTGCCTTTGAAATGCATTATTAACAGGTTACATTCATTGCTATCTACCCCCCCCCCCCACAAGCTCTCCTTTTTATTTCACTCTGGGCTGTCTGTATCCCAAGTGGCAGGGGAATCTGTCATTTCCTATTTTCTTCCAAAGGAACAAGTGATTTTGGAGGAGGGGAGAGGATGACCAGCCCTTTCTGACCTTTTCTCCTTCAATTTCACTCCTCTCTTCTCCTCGAAAAAAATGGCAATCACACTAGGTGGAACTGACAAACTCATCTCTGTGTCACACTGTTACATATACAATAGCCGTGTCACTTGGCATCAGGGAAGAGGAGGTATTGACAGGATTATGGCCCCATGATGGGTCTAATCTGTTAGTAGATTTAAGCCTTCCCTCTGCGTTTCATGCTTCTTCCATGTCCGATACTTGGGGACAGGGTGGAGTTTTTAACTGTCAAGGGCTCTCTTCTAAAATAGCACTGGGAAGCAGTGATCTCCCTTTTTTAAGGTGGCTTTTTGTTCATGTGTGCCTGCAGATTCCTCCAGTTCAGGTAGCGATCGCTCGCTGTTTTCATCAGGGATCTCAAAGCGCTTTACCCCTTCCCCCTTTGCAAATGAAATCTGATGACATCCTGCTGAGATAAGTCTTCCTATTGCCAGAGGGAAGGAAACTGAGGCACAGATAAGTGAAGTGGCAAGCCCAAGGCCCAGGGGCAGCGATAAAATGAATGGGACACTACAATCCTCATGTCTGATCCCTTGCTCTCACCACAAGACCTCCCGGGCACGTTTACATGTCCACATTTACTGCACAGTAATTTAGGCTACTGTGCAATAACTGAAAATGACTGAGCATTACAGGCACATGTCTACACATGCATGCCCGTACTGCGCAGTAACTATGGCGATTTATGCCAACTTGGGCGTAAATTTGATACCTGCATTGTGCAGGTATCAAATTTATGCCCAATTAGTTACTGCGCAGTAATGCACGTCTAGATGCCTTATTGCAAAGTAACACTGTGTGTGTGGACTGACTTGGAACTAACTTTAGTCCCAAGTCGGTCCACCTAGTGTTACTGCGCTTTAACGGTTGGATGTGTAGATGCCGGCGTAAAAACTGCTTATTGCGCAGTAACTCACTGCGCAGAAATGCATGTGTGGATGTGCCCCAAGGGAACACCATGCAAAGCCATAGGATGTAGACTTAATGCACTGCGATTTGGTGAGGCAAAGTTAACTTCTCTTTTGGACACTTGTTCAAGCCATTTTATTCTCCTCTCTGCCCTGGCTAGGACAGGCAAAAGTGAAGTCAGTGGAGAAAACAGTTCATCATCTCTGAGAGCCTGAGGATATCAAAAGAAGTTCTTCGAAGCTGCACAATTTTGACAGTGAGCTGTTTCTCATCCATCCCTCTTCTCCAAAGCAAGAAGGCAGGGATCCCATAAGAAAGGCAGTCCTTGGCTAGGGGAATGGCACAAGACAAGGAAAGGAGGGACTGATCCTCTACTTTTACTCTGGCAGCTCATCTGTACCAGAAGGAGAGGCCTGGGCCCAGAAAACTAAGAACGTAAAGGTATTTTTTAAGCACAGTGGTCAGGAGACCAGATGAGAGGTCCCTGGGGACAAAAAGAAGCGATTCCAGAAACATGCAGTGAATGCACCAAATGATGGAGCAATTAAACACCTTCCTGAATGAGGGCCAGGGAGAAGAAAAGGCCTGATCCTGCACCACTGAAGATGACCCGGGAAATTTTGCCATTGAATTCAGCATTGATCCAAGAGAGAGAGAAGGTGGAGACCTCTCCCTGAACACCCTGCTCTTTCATCCCATCCATATCCCAAGAGCAGCCTCAGGGATTTCCTTTGGCACACTCATCCAGAGCAGACCCCGGCTCCTGCTGCCCGATTTCCCACCCTCACCCTTGCACACGAAGGAAGCTGTGGGGACTGTCTACCACCCCTCTGTTTGTACAGGGCCTGGCACAATGGGTGCCCTTGTTGTTCAGTTCTTAGAATAAGCACTTCCAGAACAAGGATGATGAATGACGGTAAAAACAACAGTCACGGCCAGACAAGAAGTTGTTATTTGGGTGCAGATAAGTTTTCATAGGAGCTTTGCAAAGCCCCAGCCGCACCTTGTCCTCTTTCTTCTGAAGGAGGTGCTCTGTGACATCCAACTCAGTAAAATTTATTTGCTTGTTTTAATATCAAGTGTAATTATTTGCAACATAAGCCCAGTGAGTTTTGCCTACCAGAGGGTAATACCTCTGCCTCCCTCTGTCTAAATGCACTGAACTGTTACATATCACTAACCACCGTGCTCGAAAGATCCAGTCCTTACCAGCGGTTTCTAGCCTGGGGCAGGATACCGTTCCAGCAAACTCTGGGGCTAGTTGACTCCAAGACGTCCAGCAGAAGAAATCTGTGGACTGAAAAGCCACCGGTGTGAAATCCAAAGGCTGAAGCAAACATTAAATTGTGCATTTTGGACAGTGATTAACTATTAGAATTTGACCTTGTAACAACTCCACGCTTGTAAACGCCCACCTTTTTTTTTTTTTTTTTTTGCACTGTAAATCAGAGATGTGATGAAAGTCAACTTGATAAAGCCACTCTTAGACTCTCTCCACCAAATGCCGAACCTTTCAGAAAAAAGAACAATGGACACTGTTTTCACCTCGGGCCGGGCGCTATTTTAGGGAAGTCAGTATTAGGTGGAATATGCCTTTGCAGGACTGCACATTTCCGGTAGGCGTGAAGATGTGCACGGGGTGATTTTTCCTAGCACTTGAATGGAAAAACACGGAAAGGAAGGGAGGCTTCATTCAGAGAGACCTTTCTGCAAGAAAACTCCCTTTTTTGGAGGGTGGGAGGGATATTAGATGGTAACAGCGAGAGCATAGATTTTTGCACTCCTATAAATCATTATTACTGGAACGTCCCTGCAGGGACCAGAAGAATGAATCAGTTTTACGCACACTCACACATGCACACACGCACACGCCAAATGCCAAACTTTTGGATGGAAAGAAGGAAGAAAACAAGGAAAGAGAGAGGATAAGAAAAAAAAAAAAAAAAAAGAGAGAGAGAGAAGGGGGAGTGAACTTTAGGAATCCATTTATAATTCCCTTCACCTACGCCATGAATTGAACATGCAGAAGAGAAGAAAAAAAAAATGAGGAGGAAGGAAGGGAAAATATTCCACCCAGCATGTAGATTATCATTTGAAAAGATTCTGTTGCTATGTTTTTGTCCCTGGGTGATGAAAATGAAATTGTCTGATGTGTGCGCCGTGTTAGATTTACCTTTGCAGGGTTCACCCACAATCAGTAGAGAGGGGTCATGCCACAATATGTCATCGCACAGCTCCATCACACCAACTCCAATTTATACGAGGAGGTATTATGCATTTCAAAGGAACCCCCTGCGCGTGGCTCTTGTTACTGATCTATATCACAGCTCAGCCGAGGGAAGATTAGTTCTGCTGCAAGGGCAACTAGACTTATTTGTTTATGATTATATTCTCCTTAAAGACGCACTATTCCTTTTCTCTCTCTCTCTTTTTTTTTATGTCTAATTTAAAGTGTGCATTAAAGGGTCTGGGAAGGGAGGGGAGTAAAAGGTGCGAGAATTCTCTCCTCTCCCATAAGGAAACCTAATAGTCTTAGTCTCCCATGCGTCCTGCTCATTAAAAAAAAAAATCTCCATTTAAATGCAAATTTGAGTTTTAGCTGGGGACTCCCCCAAAAGCTTCTCTGGAAGCACCAGGGAAATAGGATTCAGAAAGCGAAAATGGCTGACAGCAGTTGAACGCCCGCGGAAAATGCTTCCCTTCTCGATGCCCCTTTTTTTCCTCCCTCGCCCGCAACCCCGCTACCCCTGGGTCCCTGCCTTCCCGGGGTCACTCGTACAGCCGGGCTGGAGCGCGCTCCGCATTAGTTATCATTGTTCTTCACCGCTAGATTGCTTTACCTCAGGCAAAACACCGCCCCGGCGAGCTAAAACTGATAATATTAGCCTTTCAACTCATGCTCGCTGTTTGTTTAATCAACGTTTTCCCCGGAAGTAGACATTTTTTGTCCCTGATAAAAGCTCCGAAGGATTTAATGAGGACGCAGAGCATTACCGAACCCGGGAAGCCACAACGCTTTATGTAAATCTATATGCGTTTCTGAACTCGGCTTCCAAATGCAGGAGGACACCGGATTGGTATGCACACGACACATCTCCACCAGCACCTGATAATCTGATGCAGGCTTTTATCTTAACTGTCAGATTTCATGTAACCTCCAGCTTCGAAAATCCAACAGGTCCGGGGAAGTTTTCATAGCCGAAAATCATATTAAGTTGACGAGGAAGCGATACGGAGCAAGATGGGACTTATTCTAAACAGCTTGCCTCAAAATCCTGCCTGAAATCTTGGTGATTTTAAAGGGAAAGCTGCCGAGCGGGGAATAATCTCACTTCTCTGCCTACAGGTGTAACCAGTAATTTGAAAAATGTATATACTGCATAGCCTGACCTCTTGTTATATTCCCTCCACCTGCCTTCAGTACACTATATATATATATATATATATATATATAAAATCACAGCTACAGTGGGACAGTAGGGTGTGTATATATATCATAGATATATATATAGATAGATAGATATACACACACATACACACACTTTCTAATGTCCCACCATAGCCGTGCCATTGCACATAATCTGTTCACTAACAATTAGTGAGATAGATATCTCCCCATGTGCATCTCCCAGGCTGTATGCACTTAATACTGCCTTTACCATAAAAATGTCTGGTGCATCACAGGTTAAAAGAAGAAATAAGGTTTGTATCTTAAACTTAGAGATAAAAGACCGTATATAAAGTTTCGATGGTTTGACTAAGGAACGGAAGATCAGGCACTGAGCAGATTAGTGGAAAAAGTGCTCCAAGAAAATTAAGGGTTGTCCAACAGGACCTCCAGCACTAATTTATTATTTAACTTTAATTAGGCCAAATCTTGAGGCCTGTTGACTATTTGCAAGGCATGCATCCAGGAAAGGGAGAAATTATGGGGAGGTGAGCAGCGGATGTGTTCCTGAGAGTTGTGCCCGAGTGGTCCTTGGGAACATTTTAGGGTAGCAGGCCTGGCCTGCAATTCCTATCTCAAGGAAAACTTCTCCCAATGGATCCTTTTACCTTTCCAAATGGCTGTTCATGCACTCCCAATGCATCATCCCCTCTCCCACAGCCCCACTGACTCCCCCAGTTAGCACTGACAGCTGTGATGGGAAGTACCGACAGTCGCGTTTCACAAACTCAACTTATGAATCTATTGCCTGTATAAATACTAACCATCATTACACACATTGCAAAGCAGAGCAGCAGGTCCCATAGAAAGTCACTAATGTCGCAGGATGATCTCGCAGCCCGGCGTGGTAGAACATGCTTTGTCCATCATCCTAGCTGGAAGGAGACTATGAGTGGGTGCATCAAAAAGCAATAGCAGGATCTATTCTACAGCTAGCCACATGTGCGAATAGCTCTCTGCACTGGATATATTTTATTTATTAATCTATTTACATAAATGTGGGGAGATGCTGCAGTAGCTACTCACAATAACACAATAGCTACTCACTGGCTAATTCCAGTCGGCTTCATCCTGCCAACATGCTTTCACTCTGACCTGGAAAAGGCCAGGGGAGAGATGAGACGTAGCCATCCCCCCAGGTAATGTCCTCTCTGACAACAAAATAATCAAGTGGTGCCCTGTGAGTGCCGGCACTTTTTGCGTCGCAGACACAAATGCACCTGGATTTTGAAAGAGGCCCACAAGGAAGGAGAATGAGTTGTGTTTTACTGTTCGCCTCATTATACCATTTTGCTTTAACACACAGGCATGAACACATGAACCAAAGGCTTGTCACTCAAGACTCCCAACATAACGGCCATGCAATTTATTCGATAGACAGCGCAGCGTATACGCACTATGGGCAACAGGTGAAAGTGGTGTAACTCTGTTGAACTGCTATGTCAACTTCGGACTTCTACTGTGCCGACTGAGGACATCAAAAGAGGACCTGGGCCAATAGGCCTGTCTCGATGAGGTCAGAATTAACCAAATGAAGTCAGCCGGTTCCACGGTTTTATAGATTTCATGGACATTGGGGCTGCAAGGGACCTCAGAAGATCATTGGGTCCAGTCCTCTGCTCAAGGGGCAAGAAGTCAGCTAGAGGGTCAAAGGATCCCAGTGAGATAAGCATCCAAATGTTTCTTAAAAGAGACCAGAGAAGATGCTTGCACCACCCCTGGAGGGAGTCTGTTCCAGGCCTTGGAGGCTCGGACAGTAAAGAAGTTTTTCCTTATGTCCAGCCTAAAACGGTCTTGCAAGACTTTGTGACCGCTGGACCTCGTCATGCAAAATACAGCTTCCTAGGTACAGTGTGCAAAAACAGAGGTTCCCAACCCTACCGCGGTGAAACAAAATCAGAAGTTTTAAAGGGACAATTTGAGGCTTGTCACTAGGAGTTTGGGGACTATAGTGAGCGCTCTCGACAGGACCCCCCAAGAAATACATTCTTATTATTCATAATCATCCTGTTCTGACCCTTTTTAAAAAAAAAAAATATATATATATATATATATTTTAAATAAAGAATAATTGTGTTCCTCTTATTTCTCAGCAGAGACGGGCCTAGAGCAAACAATTTATAATTGCTCAGGATTTATTAAGGTGGAAATGTTTCACGGTCATGCATAATTTAATTTCCCCTAAAACGGTCTTTGTACTAGGAGTTTGATACAGGGATGTGTGGGGCCCTGAAATGTGTGGGCATGTTGAAGTGTGCAGTGACTCTCATTAACTGCTCAACTAAGCACATGCTTTAGTACAACGCAAGAGACAAGGACATATCTGTCCTTTAAAATCTGAAGGGTGAAAAAACAATTCTTTTTGGTAGCAGCAGTGGGAATGGTGTCATTCTTCACAAACGAAAACACTGCAGAAATCAGGCCAGGGTTTCAGCTGCTACCTATTTCTCACGCACAAGATTTATTTCCAAGCATTGCAACATAAGGCTCCTGTGGCAGGACACAGGAACATAACCTGGTCCCTGACCTTGCAACTCCCCTTACGCAGGTATTCAGGGGAAGCTTATAAAAATGTGATCATTGGAGAGGCGGTGTCGGGTGAATGCCAGCGCTCTACCTCTATGGGTCAGAGAACTGGGCTGAAACTCAGGCAGGGGCATTTTCCTATTACTCTCTTATTTATTTCCTTATTGTAGATGGTCCAGTTTCTGATTCCTTCACCTACAAGTACGTACTCACTAAGCTGTCTCACTGAAATGAGTGGATCTTTGCAGAGGATGGTACAATTCAACATGAATAAGGGGGAAGAATCTGGTCCTGTGTTAATAACCTGCCTGAATTACTGGCTTCTCAGAAGTACCGAGCGCCTCTACATTCCCGTGCACGTCAATGGGAGCGCTCAGCACTTGTGAAAATCAGGCTGACCATTGCCTAAAAAAAAGAAGCCCTTTCTGGCTCTATCTGTGCTTTGTGCCTTAAGAGACGCTCATAGTTCAACTTATGTTTCTCCGCGGCTGTACAAGCCACCTTGCACACTGCTGAAAAAGCAACATGCTGAAGTTTGAAATATTACTGGTCAACAAGCCACTTTGCACCTCAGCACATTAACCAAGTGCTAATTAGCATTTGCAATCAACAGCTGTGCGTATGTGGGGTTTTTTTGCAGTCTACATTTTCCTTTTCAGCCGTTACCCGGGGTCTAGCAACCCCCCCACCCCATGCACTGACGCAGTGAAACTGCCCAAGCAGGCATCGATTTTTTAGGGATCTACACACCAAACGCTAATCCCCTGCCTTCCTTCATGAAGCTTTTACAGAGCTGTATTATATGCTCTGAGCCCAAAACTGGGTAAAATTCCCATTGACCGCACAGAGAATTGAACTCGAGTATGGACTGTAGAAATTTGTGCTGTGACCAATTTTTTTTAAGCCTTGTACCCTGGTCAAGATTTACCAAGTCAGCTGAGACTCAAAGATTTCTGGGCTGCCCTAGCTTCAAATAACCACAGACTGGTTCAATTAGGTGTGCAAGATCGAAGGCAATGCACATCACCTCTCTGCTGTACCTTCAATGCACTAGAACAAAAGATGAACAGATAAACTTATAAGGAAGGAAAATGAGAATATTAATTAACAACAGAATAGGCTCATATTTCACTTTAAATGCACGGTGCCTTTATGCAGAATTTCACCTAACTCGGAGTTTAAATGTTGGGCTCTTTCAGCACAGAGTTACAGCAAATGCAAGGGGTGAGAGAGGACTGCAGTGCTGACGCCACACACGAATGCATAGTGCTAGATCCCAGGCTGGTGCAAAACAACGCAGCCCCACTGACTGCAATGGAAATGGGCCAATTTACACCCCCATTGCTTTCCTGGGTTTGCTGAGCAATCATGCATGCACGCTACCCTAGATGCACGTTAGCGGCATTGCAACAGGTACACTTTTGCTCCTAGGGGCCTGATCCTGCTTTCCTTTCCACCAGTGTAAATGGAGCGAGATTCTGAGCGCAATATATAACCGATGCGAGCTAATGCAAACAGCCATTCTGGAGGAAACATTGCTCCCAACAGCTCAAACGGGGATTGTTAAGTATTTTTTGCTTAAGTGCAAAATCTTTGCCGTATGGCTCATTAAGTCCCTTCCAGGAAAGATAATCAGTGGAAAGAAAACTCAGAAACCCAAGGCCGGATTCTGATCCTGTCTTTACACCAGGGAACATTCATTCGGTCGGCTCCTGATCTCTCCAATCAAGAGTGATGACGCTGAAGTCATGAGGTGGCATCCTCCTAAAGGCGGCGTGGGATGCCAGAATCAGGCCCAATGATTTCAGGGGGGTCGTCCATAAGTCTGAGATGAGAAACTCCCCCAAGAAGTGGAGCTGTCTTCACACTGCACACTAGTGTCAGTCTGTGCTTATTTAAATTATTGGGGTTTGGGGGAAGAGGAGGAGTTAATCCCCTCCTTTCCCTACAGCTGTTGCCACTGAGTTGCCATGAGTTCCTGCTAGGAAGGAAAACTGCATTCGCTTTACCTCCCATTTTCTCTCTTGTTCTCAGTAAAACTGCACTCATTTCACTACTTTGAAAGCTCATCATATGATGGGTGAAAACAATTAAATGAAATAGACTGGTAATACCCATGGGAAAACATTTTTAGATATGATATTACAATCTTGTTTCAAAATTGGATTTTGCCAAGAGGAAATACAGTTTATTATAAAACACATTTTCTTTTAATTTAATTATATAATCTTTGGCTTCAGAAAAGGGATGCCTAAATCAGACCCATTTAATTTTCAAGTGTATTCACCCATCACCTAGGGCAAATTGGTTTAAATTAGTAGGTGACTATATAAGTTCTAGATATGTGTCAGACAAAAATGTATCTGTGAACTCAGTATAAAAGACCATCTGCATCAGCAGCACAGGAGCAGAAATTACAGGGGCTAAAGGGACAAGTTTCTGAAGAGCTGCATTTGCTCTGATCTCAATGATGCCCGTTACAAAACCAGATTTAGGATTTTTTTTTTTATCTTTGTTAATGTTTTGCCAGATCAGTTCATCACACTGCATGTCTGAACTATGCCAATAAAAACTGATGACCTGCAGTTAGTTTCTACCAGGTGCATTAAATTCCCATAACGTGAACAGATCTTGCTAAGTCTACCATAGCCTCTTCTTTTGCAGAGATTACATTTCCAACCTAATGACAAGAGCGGTTTGTTCAGACATTGTAAGCTCCAGCAGAACAGTCATTGAACTCTTCCTACAATCTGTCACAGTGACCCAGGCTACCAGAGGCACATTGCTTACCGTAGGCTTGCAAAATAGTCGGAGAAGGCCAATATTTTGTGAGCTGCATTTCATGAGTCCCCTCTATCCCACAAATATTTTTAAATTTCCATTAAAAAATGATGGACATCTCCGAGTGTGGAGTAGGAGGGTGGATGGAGAAGTGAGGGGGGAGAGCCAATTTCACCGTGAAAACTAATTGGCCCAAAGTATAATTGAGGTCGTTTAGGTTGCATTTTCCTGCCACCTGCCTTACTGTTGTCCTTTCAATAATCATCATAGCACTGGCAGAGAGTGTTCATGAATCTACCTCGTTTGCTTTGCCAGTCACCAACCTGACCCCATATCCCTCCCACACACCTCAGGAAGGAAAGGTAAAACTGCCAAATGGTAATAATGCTGGGTCCTTACGCAGCACCTTTCATTCGGGGCTTTCCAAGCCCTTCTGAATAGTATTATCTTCCATCAACAACTGGGGAAACCAATGCACAAAGAGGATAAGGGCACAAGATAACCTATGCACTTGCTCAGTATCATGCAGTGAGCCAGAGCCAGGTATCCTCGTTTCCTGAACTCCACTCTAACCACAAACTTCACAGAAAAACGGGCACTGGGATTAATAGAAAGTTGGTGGCTTGGTACCCAAGCCAACGATTATTTTTCCCCTCTTTAGTGCAATCAAGAAGAGCCACGAACGTCTCGGTATCAGTTGCCGGGACTATCAATTCTTTTTAAAAGTGTCCTTGCTTTCCTGGGAAGAAATCTCGTGAACTAGTAGGCACTGAAGACTAGGAAATTAAAGCCCTCATTGAGGGACGTTTCAAAGTGCCTACACAAAGCACCGCCAAGCCTGCAAAAAGGCACTTGCAGCTACTTTACTTTAAAATCAATAATTTACTGCTGTTTATTGTATAATAGCCTGCAAAGGAATCACAGGAAATTCCAGACTGGAGTGAAAATACTTCAGTGCAGTCCAGGGTGACTTTCTTGAAAATGGACAGGTAATAAATAATACTTATTACTTATGTCATATCTTTCATCGGAGATCTCAGAGCTCTTTCCAAAGCTGGGCCTCTATAATGATCTCCACTGTAAAAATGGGGAAATTGAGGTGCAATGTGCCCACTATCTCTAGATCATTTGTAAAGACAAGAGTGGGATGTGGGCATGCTGGTCCTCAGCCTGTAACTAAATCAATGCAGATAGCTATAAACTACTGCACTTGCAAACAGTGTGATGGGGTTTCCAGAGACCTCCTTGAAAATCTGGCCTAAAGGATCTCATGTTCAGGCTTTTTATGCTGCTGAATGAATGAGCTCTGCTAACCTCCCGTGGATGAGGGGCAGCCCTCAAGTGAAGTTTGCTCAGCTGTACCTGTCACATCCAACCAGCAACAGCCAAGCGCAACAGTCCCAACATGTCAAAAACCCTGGATCACTTTTTTTCTCAGTAACAGCTAGACCAAAACCCAGGCTTTGTTATACAGAAAGAAAATGCTGCTGAATAATATTTAAAATGCCATTTTATTTTTATAACTTTATTGCATTCCTGATGCAAGTCAAGAAAAAAAAAAATCAGTGGGGAAAAGCCACTTGGTTCCTATCAGATGACAGCCAAACATGGAGTCAACTTCTAGTGTTTTCAAAAAGTCGGCAATGACTGGAGGTTGGGCTCAGTATAAGAGCTGGATCCCAAATGTCACCATGGCAAGTGAGATTTCTATATCACTACAGCATCAGAAGAGGGATTCTCTTACCTGGGGGCTGGGCTAGATGGCCCAGGAGGCTTATTTCAATTCACAGGAAATGCAGTTTAGGGACAACTGTGAAATAAACCCCATCAACACGCAGCAGAAAGTCGAGGATAAGAGTTACTTGCTTTGAAAATTATAAAACATCAACGTAAAACCCCTAAAGCCCAACACCATGACTTGTCAGGGGGAGAAAAGAGTTTTTCCTCCGTTAAGGACTTCAGAGCGTGGCTCTTGAGTTGTGTTTTGCAATCTGTCTCTTGTACAGGATGGGTGCCGCTTTTATAACGGTGCTGTACTCTTGGCCTCCCCAAAAGATACCTCCCAAAGAAGCATCCTATGGAATAGTTTCAAGGGAGACTTTTCACAGGCGCAAAGGGCAGTGAGATCCCCAACTCCACTTTTTCTCGACTATCCTAATGGTTAGATCTATTCGTTTAGACAGCAAAGGTGTGTCTGTATGCAAACTCACATGAGCATGTATGATGATATCAACAGGTGTCAGACACCTGGCTGCCCTCTGGACCTTTGAAATGTTCCTTCTGAGACACCAAGGGGCTGATCCAGATCCCTCAGCTCCCAGCGATGTCAGCACCTCGTGAGAGCGGACCGGCAAATGGACAAATGTTGACGGTAGCTAAAATGCAGATGTATTCCAAGTGTTATGAGAACATATGATCTCAGCCGGGCTGGCAAATAAACATTACAAGGGGCTGTTTCAAATCTTTGTAGCAGCAAATCTCAGCACTTAACTAGTAATGCAATAAGTCCTATCAAGAGCACGCTGAAAGGTGGAATAAATTTCATGGAGAACAATGCTAGTGATGTATGCATATGACCAACACACAATAAAACTGTAGACTGGTAGGAAAAAAATGCATACAGTCAATACAATAAAATCAGCACAAATACAGGTTGTGTAAGCAAATAAATCTAACAATCCAAATATTTCACAACGCACACATGCAGAACAATTTTTTTCCACCCCCCCACCCCCCCCCAAGAAATCTTAGGGTAAAAAAAAAAAATTATACTGTTTTGCATCTTGGTGTATTGTAAAGGCATCAGCGGCTGTCTGCACAAATTACCATTCATCTAGGCGTTGTTGTGGAAATTTTCAAGGGATTTGCAGTAATTATATGACAAAATGCTTGCAAATCTCACTCATTGCTGAATAGAAACACACGGGTCAAAGATTGAACACTCTCAGCTTGGTAATTTGTAAATGTCAATCAGACTGGGGGCCACTGGAGGCATATAGGCATAAGCAGTGAAAAGCAAAGCGATTCCGTAGCAACCAGAAAAAGCCTTTTCAATACAGATTATAAAAGGCACGGGATAGTTTTACTTTCCAGCTTTTTTTTTTTAAACAAACTGATCACCTTGCACCAAGAGAAGAGGGAAAAGGGGTTGGGGGGGGGGGGAGAGGAGGAGGGAAGTAAAGAAAGGAAGGAAAAACAGTTTAAATAAAACTGGTGAGATTAAATTAACTGATACATACATTCGCAGAGGTAGATCGTTTGCTCTGTAATAAATATGGACTCCTATCTTCCCTTCTCCAAGACAGCAGGGAAAGCAAAATAAAATTAAAAGATATAACAATAAAAATTATAAATGCATTGCAGTCCCACAGACCAGCAGCCTGTAATCAGGGCTGCTGCGGAGTTTGTTAGTGTGTTATCTGTTCAGATCATAAATAGGTAGAAGGAGTCAAGGTGAGGGGGTTTAAAGTACAAAACCCACTCCAGGAAAAAGAACAAAACGCCCCGCACCAGGAGACGGATTCCAGCTTAGGAGTTCGGTTTGAAACCAAATAAAAAGTCAATTTAACGTATTTCCATTTTCCCCGAAAGTGGGGTTTGGAACGCAATTGTTTTAAACTATACAAAAGAAATAATCCAAGCATCTCCCTCTCCATGGGGAATACATTAAAGTGACCTGATTTGCCTCTAAAGAGAAGCATCTTTTACACAAGACAGATATTTCAGACACAATTACATATGATATCCTGAACGGGCATTGAGAATTCATGGCAGTTGCCCTCAGGGGTTTGTGAGCTTTTTTTCTTTTTTTTATAGCCAGCCCTTTATTTCAGTGCTAAAAGAATGACATTTTGGTTAAAATTTGCACTGTTTCATTAAAAAAACAAAACAAAAAGATAAAAATGATAGGAGTCAGAGGTTTTGTCCTAATGACTAAAACTTTGGACTATAGATAGCATGCTTTCATTCTATTATCATCCCAGTGGGAGAACTGCTAAGACACCCTGAAGCCGTTACAACTAGAGGGATTCCCAATTGATGCAGCCCCAAATCCACCCAGAAGTCCCAAATCCTTCCATTCAGCATCTCTTTAGACAAATGGACGAGTTTCAAGCTCATCTGGAACTTTACAAAGTTGCTTGTGCGTTTTCTTCCTACAAGTGTTTCATGCAACTGCAATGAAACAGTCATATATACCTAGAACCGATTCAACTTTGGCCAACGAAGTTAGCTTCTCTCCCTCTCTCTCAAATACATGCACTCGCTCAAAACAAATTATACGATGTGGTAAGCAGAATCCACCCACAGAGGTATTTACATGATTAACGGCACTGTAGCATCCGTGGATGCCAAGGATCTATGGATTTATCCTCACAACACCCCTATGAAATAGCCAAGAACCATCCCCATGCCCTCCATCCTTTTCTTCTCATCACTGCTGAGGCGTAATGCAGACTGAATAATAACCCTCCAGCCTACAAGGTGCCAACATGATTTGAAATTAGGCAGAAAGAGGTAAGGCAGCCCTATCATATGTTATTTCATACGTTGCAATAAATAAGAGAGTCAAATTCTGCTTTCAGGACTGCTTTTATAAATCCGGAGGAAGTTTATTACACTTGTGTCACCAAGAGAAGAAAACCAGGGTAGAGTTGGCAATGAAAACCAAACATCCCTTCACCTGGCAGGTGGTACCCAGTAGAGATGGGTTTTTTCTGGTTTTCTGCCGCTGGTTTGACCCTATTTGTTTCTGGGTTTCCATCACAGTGTGCCAGATGCCTTCCAGAAGAGCATTCGGCTGGTGATTCACCAACCTACTTAGCAGTCGCATAGCTTTACACTTGTAAGCAGATCTGCTGGCTTCAGATAACATGATCCCTACGCCTAAATGTGGGCGTGCGCTTTCACCCCTGCCTGCTAGTCACCCAACAAAGTGACTAGCATTGCTGTCTGGATGGCGACAGCCTGAATCAGCCTTTCACCTGGGCAGGTTTTTCCTCTGGACGAAGTTTGAGGCATGTGGGGCACTGAGAGGTGTCCTGCACCACCCATGCCAACCACGTGCTCTCCATAGGGAATCAAGAACTGTCACTCCATGACACTTCATGAACAACATATTCCCTGAGAGTGAAACAAGGCTAATAATATATATTTCCACGCCAGCATGCTATTCTGCAGTTAAACCAACTGTTAAATGCCCTCAGAAATATGTTCCTTGGTATGTGGCACCTACCAAAGCTAGACAAGTTAAAATAAAAGACGGCTCAAGCAGGGTCTGCCACCAGAAGAATTCTGAAAATACCAAAGAAATTCTACAAAGCTCGGGAAAAAGCGGACACGAAGATTACAAAATATATTCTGTTACAAAATGCGGTTCCCTCCCCGACCCTCCTGTGATTTCAAGAAAAAAAATGCATCTCCACGATTGCTTACATGGAGGAAATAAATCCCTGTCCCCTCATTACAGACAGCAAGGTGGTACCCTAACAGCACGTACCCACCAAGAAGTATAAGAGTCACAGCCGATAAGAGCCCTCCTCTCTTCCTCCCATTTCAATTGGGGCTGAAAGGCTGTGGAAAGTGTGGCTTGTTTCATCGGCAGGAAGTACCACCCGCAAAGTTGAAAGGAACAGGGTATTATTGCCTCGCTGTTCCTTTGGGCATCCCACCATCTGTCTCCATCCGTTGCTTAAATTTGTTCTCTCTTTGGGGGAGAACCATCATTTCCCTCTGGGTTTGTATGGCACCTAACGCAACAAGGTCTTGGTCAGAGACTGGCTCTGAGTCACGTCTACAAGACTCATTCATGCTAAATAATATTTTCATGAATGCGTCTATGTGTTGAGACTCTGGTGGCTGTCTATAAGATGGCAGCCTTGATGCACCCTGAAAGCCCTGCTCCCCGCTGATCTTGAACTTTTCCTGGAACCGAGTCAGCCGTCTCCAGCCAAATTACGTGGTTGTGCTGAGACCGAGTCATCCCCAACCTCAACTCAGCCTGCAAAGCACTAACCTGCATCACAGACCCTGGTCAGATAGGGGAGACTCAAATTGAGTATTGTTAAAGGAATGTGATTTCAGGAAGGAACAGATTTCCCTCCTACTTCCCATACCCCAGCTCAGCATCTGCATGGGCTTGTATCACACACACACACATTTGCTCATTATTATCAACCGTTACCTTTCAACATAAGTTTCCTCTAACGCCCAGTTTAAGATTCTCCTCTTCTTTGCCTGAACTTGGAATCGGTGTCTGTAGTTGTTTCCTTTCACTGTTGTGTAAGGGGATTAACTTACTACCATGCAGCCCTGGAAATCTGCTACCTGCTCTTGTCATTAGCTCCACCCTCAACTGAATTTAATGAATCTCAGAAAAATTATGAAGTACCATAAAGCCACAAGTATCATAAAAAGTATAATAAAATTGAGAAAAGCTATTAAGTTATAAATACAACCAATACATGCAACATCACTCAGATGGCAGAAACTCGCTATAAAATAAAGTCATTTTAAACCCTCATTCTACAAGTGACTAAATCTCTTAATTCACAAGTTTTTCCTTTATGGCATCCAATCCTAGTGTCTGAATCAAGAGTTTTATAACATGCAACTTCCTGTGTGTATAAAAACACACACACACACACACATATATACACGTATATATACACGTATACACACACACACACAAACATATATACACACACATACATACACGTATATATGTATATACACACACACATACACACACACTATATACACACATACATACACAGATATACACACATACATACACGTATATATGTATATACACACACACATACACACACACTATATACACACATACATACACAGATATACACACATACATACACATATATACATGGAGATATATATATATATATATATATATATACACACACACACAATACATACATACACACACGTGTATGTGTATACACACACAATACACACACACACAATACACACACACACACACACAGGACAAAGGATTTCATTCAGTCCTTTGATATCTTTTACAATCTCTCAGCAAATAGTTACCCAGGTCTCTGCTTTGTTTCTACAAAATGTCTCATTTAAGTGATTCTCGAAATATCTGGCAAGTGCAAAAACCACTCCTTGGAGTTATTTTATCATGAGAGAGGCACTGAGAGAAAGGAAACGGCACACACTGACATATACTCAACTTGAAAGCTTTTTCTTCCCCCCACAAACCATCCAGTGCCAACTTCTGCTCCCGGTCATAGAGCATATATCCCCTGAGGTCAACTGAGCTACCCTGAACTGGAACAAAGCCAACAGGATGTCTATACCCTTTTATATTTATAAAATCCTGGCTGCATTCAGATCCCAGTAAAATCAGTGAAAAGGCAGAGTGATGCCAATGACTTGAAGACGTATTCTGGTTTTACCATTACTATCAGGCCCGTTAAAGGCGTGCATCTAATGATTATATGGCTTACATTCCCGAGGACCCAGTGCAGGCACACCTGTCCCAGTGAGAACTCCCCTTACTCTTTAAGCAGTCCCTTTAAAATCAGTGCATGGTACGTGGGAACCATGCTCGATACAACCCATGTTATTCTGAACTCCAGCACAATTCAGACAGCAAATAGCCCCAAACTGCTGAACAAAGAGGGTGCTCACTTTTACAGGCTGAAAAATAGTTTTGTGATTGGAAAAATATGTTGTGCAACAACATCAGAAAAAGGGACGTTTACAATGCAAGTGTGTTTTTCATTGCAATCACTATAAATTTAAAAGGAGATAATTACTTATCACGATTCTCCATCTCTCTAAGACCACTTCTTGCCTGTATTTACTTTAAAAGTTCTGCGTGTTATGAATATTCATTGAAATAATTAAAAAGCCCCACTCACAGCCAACGGGCTATTTAATGTTTAATGCTTACTGTTCAGCCAATAAAAATAAGCAGGTTAACAATGATCTTTAATGGGGGGGGGGGGATATCACTGTACCTATATGGCTAAAAGTTTAGCTTTCCCTTTAAATGTAGTCAATTTACTGAAAATATGTAACCACTATAAAATTATGCTGTAGACTGTAAGTCAGAGGCACATGCCTCTATATATCTGTCGTCTATGCTTCTGCATTTCTGAAAGGATTTCTGCTGAATTTCTAATTTCATTTTTGGCTACAGTATGAAAGAGAAAAACCATAGCATGATTTTTCTTCGAAACATTAAAACTGTGTGATGGATAGGTCAGTGCAATTGTTTAGCAAAGAGATGACTAGACAAAAAATATAAGTGCACGGCAGATTGACAATGAAACATGACCTGAAAAAGCCTCCGAATAATCCAGCAGACGTTAAAAAGGTATTTAGACCATCTTCTAGGGAGAAAGCTTCCTCCTTTAAAAAATGTAATGCAGGCACCTGCTTTACCTTAACAAAAACAAGCAAAGCACATCAATGGCAGTTTATTAGCGTGTTCAAAAAGTGATGACTCGTCCATAATTTCTCATTGCTTATTAATGTAATTTCATCGTGATTGATACCGGATAACTCTAGTGAGCCACTATTTCGAATGGGCTCTCCAAGACGCATGAAGAGAAGGGAAGAGAGCAGCACAAATCAGAAAAGTTTATGAGGATTACTTACATTAATATTATCATTTATAGGCCATAAAACCTTAGTTGTTACATTACTGGTCACTATTAAGTTTTAAAACAGTTTATTAACATATATGTGAGTTGTTGACCATTTCCTAAGAGGAACGCTCATCTTTTCTTCATACTCTATCATTCAAAAAGAAAGGACTGAATTTCAGTCTTTGTATTATTATTTTTTAAGGAGTGCAAGAAAGAGAATAGCATTACCAAAAAGAACCAGAAAGGCATCACGACTGTGTAAGTCGCACAAAATATGCCCATTAGCCGTCAAGGAGTGCAAGAAAGAGAATAGCATTACCAAAATTAAAAAAAAAAAGGCATCATGACCACATAAGTTGCACAAAATATGTCCATTAGTCACCAAGGAGTGCAAGAAAGAGAACAGCATTACCAAAAAAAAGGCAAGATGACCACGCAAGTCACACAAATATGTCCATTAGCTGTCAAGGAGTGCAAGAAAGAGAATAGCATTACCAAAAATTTTTTAAAAAGGCATGATGACCACATAAGTCGCACAAAATACGTCCGTTAGCCATCAAGGAGTGCAAGAAAGAGAATAGCATTACCAAATTAAAAAAAAAAAGGCATCATGACCACATAAGTCGCACAAAATATGCCCATTAGCCATCAAGGAGTGCAAGAAAGAGAATAGCATTACCAAATTAAAAAAAAAAAGGCATCATGACCACATAAGTCGCACAAAATATGTCCGTTAGCCGTCAAGGAGTGCAAGAAAGAGAATAGCATTACCAAAATTAAAAAAAAAAAGGCATCATGACCACGTAAGTTGCACAAAATATGTCCATTAGCCGTCAGCCTCTAAACATCTCTAGAAGTTTTTCCTCTTCTATCAAAGTCTGGCGAATTTTCACAGCAACGATAACGTGGACAAAACCAGGCCCCACGTTTTCAAATAAATCCTTCCCATTCCCTTGAACGCCTTCCCGAAACTCTTTAGCAGTTCCTAGCTTAATACGCTCACGGCCCTGAGATTTTATTTCCCGGCCGGAAGAAAGTGTGGATGGGCTTATCAAGAACCGTTTCTTCCAAGGATTTCGACCAGGTTTGTGTTCGCCTCTTCTACGCCGCCGCGTCTACCGTATATTAGGATGTGGCTCAGGTGCCGAGTACGGAAGTGAGTAAAGGTTCACAAATCTGGAGCCCGCTAAAGACGGGGCAGAGGGGAAATGGGTGAGGGGGGAAGGCTTCGATAATAAACATGTAGACTGCTGGGCTTTCTATTCTTTTTCTTCCTTATGCTAAATGTGTCTGACAGGAGGTAAGCAATGCCAGACGTAATCTGAAATTCATCAACGCAAATGGCTGCTGTTCTTGAGTGGGCAGTAATCAGAGGCTGTGGCAGTAATTGGCTGCTACAATCTATCTCCTCTCTGGCTCTGTAAACATTCCCCAGCATTAGACAACAGCAGAGTTAATTTCAATACGCCTCTCGCGATCAAATGAAATTGGCAGGGTAAATAGGAACCGCTGTTTATTTGCTACTTACCTCTGTCTTGTTCAGCTTAAATACTGAGTAAAAGCAAGTGCCATTAGGTCAGAAAGAAATTAGAGCGCCAAACATCTGGCTGCAAGAGTGAAAACGATATAAAAGATAGGAAAATTAAACGAGAGCAGGAGAGAGACAGAGAGAGAATATACCAGCACCGGTTTTATATATGGCTTTAATAATAATTAAAAAAAGAAAAAAAAAAATCTATTCAGCCAAAGTCTTTCAGTTGTACTTGAACACTAGAGAAATATTAGTTTCCAAATGACCCAGTTATATTTAGCGCAATAAAGGATCGTTTTAGATGGGAATTAGTTCGGAAATATAAAAGTATTAAGAAACGGTTGCTGATGTATTGCTTACCCCTGTGAACTAATGAACTCACAAATATCTAGCAGCGAAGTGCTGCGGGAAACATGCTAGATGTAGTTGATGCTCTTCTGTCTGAGAGGTGTGTAATAATACTAACAATCGAGATCGTTTCTACTTCAGCTCTGAAACCAACACAGCTCCGATCATCTACCCCAGCTGAGGACCTGCTCCTCTACCCGAGTTGTAATAGTCTTGCAGACTGGGCCCGAGCAAAGTTACACAGCGATCTAAAATAATCAGAGAAAAATAAAGACAAAAACAGAACAGGAGAAAACGTGCATGATCTTTTTGATGATTATCTTTTCTGCAGCTTTACCTTCTGTTATAGGGTTATTCTCGTTATGTACTTATAAAGAAATTATAGCACAGCACTCCTCACACCCTTAAGCCCATCCTGAGGTTTTTAAATAAAAAAAAAATGTGATATAATTGTAATTCTGTTTATTTCCTCCTTACTTTTTACGCATTTTTTTTTTTAAGTGAAGGAATTTACTGGAGAACAAAGGAGAATAGGATGAGTTGTGAATTCACTGCACATTATCCATGTTTCTATGCAAAACATTCCTAAAAAAATATAAAATCGGTAAAATGGAAAACAAATGTACTAAAGGGCCCGATTCTGTACTCGGAGAGACAATGACAGAGCTCCCATTCACTTGGACTGTCTCAAAATGGAGGGCTAGAAATGTTAAATCAAAGAAGCTCATCTGTATTTTATCCAGAAAAATGAACTCGAGGAGGCAGGACATTTCCGACATTTGTATCTTGCCCAGGAACACGCAAACAGAGAATCTTTGGGACCATTTCTGGCCGATTCCTAATTGCAAGCATCTAAAAGATTGCTTTGAAGTTCATGCCAACAAATTAAGCTTCAAACAATTTATTTGGAGAGGTCTGGCATTTTTTATTTAACCCCATCACATTTCTGAGCACCGAGACGCACAGAAATGGAAGGGGCATCTCTAAAGGATGCTATTTCCAATTATTCCCATTAATTAAAGAAGTCCTGTTACCCATTAGGGAGTGGGGCTGTGGGCCAGCCCCAGCCCTTGCATTATTTACTGAGATCCATGCATTTACACTCCCGATCAGTTTGGCCCTACATAATTGCACTTCAGAAGTTGAGCTGTTACTCGTTTGAAAAGGCTTCGTCAGTGGAGGTCTAAAGCTGGTGGTATTTGGGGGGAGGCGGAGGCAGGGGCGTTGAGTTTGTCTTTCTGGTTTTAAACTATGGGGCCAAACAGAGAAATCCAAAGACCCAAAGGAGATTATGCAAAGAAAAAGGGAGGAGGGGGGAAAAACAATCTGGCAAGGCAGCTCTTGTCCGCTGCGTAAATGACATATCTTTTGAGGTTGTCCTCTTTAGCTGTCTATATAAATAAAAAGGCTCCCCCTTGTCTCCATTTTTTTTCGGCAGAGCAGACTGTGCTCATTGTAGCAGTAAATGGAGTTCTTTAAAAAGGTGTAAGGAAGCTTTTTGTATTACTGCTATGATGTTGACGGACACCATAGATCAGAAGGTAATACAATGAAGTGCTAATGCAGAGCCCAACCCCTGCTTCCCTGTCACACCTAGAATACCCGCTGGGAAATGCGACCGTGCAAGGAACACAGGGTCAGACCCAAAATAAAGACAGACAAACCTTGGACTGCAGGAGGGGCACCAACGGGGTGTTAACCAAAACCACTGCATTATATAAATGACGCTCAAAAAAAAAAATGTGTTTCCTCCCAGTAACAATGCAGAACTCACCATTCACTGTGCTGCCTGAGCTTGACTGACATGTCAATACGTGTGTGGTGCATCCTCAACTGCTCTACAGTTAAGGCATTTTCCTTTCCAAATAATTGAATTACCTTTAATACAAAAAATACTACAGTATTGTGCAGTTAATGGACCAAAACTCTGCAGCGTGCAACAGAGATGCTGTTGTTTTTAACAAGGAGCGTGCGCTTCTGCGGGAGGTTTTTTGCAGTTTGTTGTCGCTGCCGCATTTTGGGGCTTTTAACGGGGGAAAGCTTCCTGATAAGGGTTCCCTTTGCAATCTGCAAGAGTCCTCCTCGGAGCCCAGAGATCTAGCGGACTCAAATCTATTGAGGATTTGCAAAGGAGGGTTTTTACCATGTCGGGAGCACGATCCAGCTCCCACAGAACCGACTGAAAAGCCTAAAGGCAAGTTGGTTCAGGCCTTTAGCAGACAGGAAAAATGAAATCCTTTCACATGCACTGGTAAAGCCCCTAGAAGATGCATGTTTCCCTGGAGCAGGGAAGCTCACATGCTTAAAGGCCACTGATAAATAATAAATATGCAAGATAACCAACTAATATATACCAGTGTACAGTTGCAAGATACAGTGAATTTACCTTAAAAAAAAGAAATCCTTCTTTATAGATGGAAAAAGGAACCCGACAGAGAGCAGACATTGTTTTAGGAAAACAGCAGACAGGTTTCCCACATGCAACTCTGCTAGGGCTGGTCATAACCAACGTGCTACATCATCCTCTGGGATACCAGGTTTTAGCCTTCGCCCAAATAGTGAAAAAACAGTCCTCCGGGGTTTACTCAGCACAGGACAGTTTTCTTATGTCACATAAATGGTCTAAGTGCTGCACAACCAGGAGAAATTAGCTTTCATTTCTACCCAGGAGAACTTTTACAGTCTTTTCTCCAATGCCTGACGAAGGGCGTTTGTGCCCAAAAGCTTGCAATTAAACAATTTTTTTGCAAAAATCTTGGTGGTCTAATAAAAGATATCGTCCCTACTACGAGTCCTGATTGCACAAACAGGACAAGCACTACTATTGCCCCCTAAAAAAGCAGCACCTTGAGTCTGGGCATACCCCACAGGTGGATGTACTTCCATCAGCCTAAAGCTAGTTATATCTCATGATCAGGTTCAGCCCAACCAGGTTTAAACCACATTAATCCAGTCTACACACAAGTATACACTGATTGTTTTAACTCAATTTAAAATCCAATAAGCACAGCTCTGTGTGCAGACTTGACCTCACTAGTGAACATGGGACATTGCTCCTCAAATATTACAGATTACCCTCCTCAACCTCAAATATTAAAGATTACCCTGCTCTTACTTTGACCATAAATTCTCCAGGGTATAATCTTTCAGTGGTATTCAGGTACCCAAGTACCTTGGACAACGGCAGCCTGATCTCTGCTTAACACAGTATGTGGTACCACAACGAACTGGATAGAGACTTGAAGCCAGATTCTCCTTTCCACCTGTTTTTCTTCCAGTGTAACCTCCAGGGGAGTTTCCCCGCATTGACATCAGTAAAGTTATTTGGATTTACACCTGTGCAGAATCTGAACCAAACTGTTTTCTATTACCGACATCAATGAAATCAGGGGATCACCACTTTGACCCAGAATAAGGGACAATGAGCCTACTTAAAGAAAGCTTGAGATAGACAAAGAGTGGGATTACACCCGCAACTGTTTCATTGCATTTGCACGAAGGCAGCTGTAGAAGAGACCTGTCCCCACATACACCTGACCTCTGTCATCTTATTAACCTCCCACTCCTTGGACACATCACTTTGAGGCCATTTCAAGGCTCAAACACGGCCTGAGAGCCATCCTGCACCTCATGCGCATTCCCAATTCTGCAAGTTTCATCACACCCAAGCATCTTCAGAAGAGCTGAAAAGACGATGGCATCTGCCTCTCATCACAACGGAGACTCAGCTGTCTCAAAACTTGCAGGAACTGCTCTCATGCCTCTCAGGACAAAGGCCCCAAAACTGTTAAAGGATTTTAATCCTTTCACTGCTCCATTCCTACCATATGTCAAACGTCTCCTTTGCAGGCTTGGTATCTGAGAGTTGCTCTGTTGGGGTGGGGAATGCAAGGGAGCACTTATATAGCTTGTGAACTGGTTTGCTTAAAGGTCCTCTTAGGAAACACACTTCCCTAGACTGCTGCCAGGACTGTATTATACATGCTGGCATGCTCCAGACCTTAGACAAATGGTGGACTCGATGCTGTAATGTCACTGCCACGAGCTTTCCCATTCAATCTATAAGCAGTCTTACCCCAGCAAAAGCCACAGGCTAAGCCACCCATTTTATCACATGTATGGTGCCATACACTTGCACAATGCTTTATGGGTAGAATTCAAATAACAAAGGCCCAGTTTCTCAAAGGGTCTGGGCAAACCTGGGCTGATGTTAAAAGTGGAGGGATTTTACACCAACATAATTCCAGGTGAATACTGGTAGGGGCCAGTATAAAGAAGGCAGCATCACACCCAAGGTCCCTGATCCAAAGGCATCTTTAATGAACAACTACAATGTGCAGGCCTGATTTGCAAATGCTGCCTTCTTCCCCCAGCTCATGGCACGCGGAGCAGGCAGAACTGGAAAGGATCTGGGGGCTGCTTATTTGATTTTTACCCTCGTTAGGGCTTCATCTCCCACCAGCATCTTTCTATTGTTTGCAAAGATTGGGTGGTATTTTATAAACATGAATTGTCACTCTACGTCTGCCTGAGAGATAGGTATGCACATCCCCATTTCCAAATCTGAGGCACAGAGATGGATTGTGTTACCCCAACTCATCCATGTCAGCCTTGGAGAACAGGAATAACCTCAAGAGCCCTAGGACCCAGTAGTAACCACTGCAAACACTTCCTCCTTTTTGCAATACCTATTTAAGTCTCATTTGCATGCTTCTGTTTTCCATTCTACATCTTGCTTTAGTCTAGCTCATCTGCTTTCACCACACTAGTTACATCTGTCACTACTTTTTGTCCTGGTCTTGATAGACCTTTTTTCCCCCCATCCATTGTTGTTGTCGTCGTTGACTTATGCCTGCATTTTGGCCAGAAGATTTAGTACAAGAAGAGATATAGCCACTTGAGCAGGAGGGCAAAGGGGCTTGAAAAGTAGCTGGAAAATGTATGATTCATTCCACGGAGCAAATAAGATCTGTACTTTTTATCCGAATATGCCACACACCCCAAAGATGCCACACTGCATATGCACAGATTTTATGAGGGTCTGTTGCAATCTCCCCTTGCTTTGTGACAGGGACAATGCTTTAAAAACCCCAGAACTAAAAGAAAAGGAGTGGCAACTGAATAAACTAAGTAAGTAATTATGACTATAAATACATCCAGGTATTAAAACGCTACTGGGCAACCCTCTACCTTTTGTCTCAGGTTTCAGGTGCCCTATCCTGGTTCCCACAGTCAGAGGTAAACCGTGTCGGTTTTTTCTTTTAATAAAAAAGGAATAAATGCAAACTTGATACAAAATGTAATCAGGAATGAAATGATATATGCAAGAGATACCCTGGCTTAGACAAAATATATCAGTAGATATGGACCGAAGGACGGAAGTGGTGCCGACACACAACAGCCTAAGAAAATTGCTCTTTATTACTTCAACCGCACCTGGCATTGAAAGAATAAACAGAACAGCATTCAGCCCTGACCTTGAAAGAAGTCCATGAGCCTTGCGTTGTAGACTAGACCGTCCAGCTAACAACCTCATCTTCCTCACCATCGTGAGCCATTTCTGAAACAGACAGTTACATATTTGCAAGCATATTTTTTTAATAGGAAGGGAGAAGAAAAATAATCTCTTTTTCACAAACCACCCTGTAGCGTCATTGTTACTTTAGTTGAGTTTTCTGTCATCACAATAGCTTGCTGGACTTTGGGGGGAAAGAAGAGTGACGTGAAGGACCACATTCCCAAATTCCACAACTTTGAAGAGAAATCAGCATGCTGCTCTCCACAGAATCTGCTCCTCAAGGTCACAGCAGCAGCCACATGGGTACTGGAAAACTGGGCTTCACATAAGTGCCAACACGGGAGTTGCTGGGTTTTTGGTTGTAGCCATGTTGGTCTAAGGACGTAGGCATTGGCAGGCAAGGTTCTTTGAGTAGATGTGATCTCTTTTATTAGACAAACTGAGTCGTTGGAAAAAAGTTCTTAGCAAAGTAGCTGGAAAATAGCAAAGTAGTAAAAAGTTCTTAGCAAAATATAGCTGGTGACTTTCGGGTGACTTTTGGGCGCAGTCACCCTTCTTCAGGCATAGGGAGTTTGAACAGCAGAGATTCCCTGTACCTGAAGATGGGTGACTGTGCCCAAAAGCTTGCCAAGAACTTTTTTCCAACTACTCAGGTGGTCTCATAAAAGATATCACATCTACTCACAGAACTGTGCCAGCACAGGAGTTGTGCACTTTGGAAAATCTGACCTCAGTAGTGGGTGCTAAACGGCTGAAAAACTGCACCATCCTCTACCAAACCCAGAGTCTGATCCTGCTGCCTGGAGCGCAGGCATGTTTCCAACTAGGTCAGGCCCTAAAGAGCAATGGATAACTCAATGACTGCATCTGCCCAGCAGTCCAAATGTGAGCCTGCAGCTTCAGCAGATACACCCACGCTAGCTTGGATGCTGCTAACAGTGCATTAGGCAGGCTGCAAAAATCCTCGCTGGGACCTGGGTTCCAGATGAATAGTCCATGCTGAGCTCTGTGCTGCCACGGCCTGGATACTGCTACCGATGCCCTAGCTCAGCACTGTATTATGTCTCCACGCCTTTAAATCACAGCATTTATCTGCCCTAGGTAGCCACCCCAGAAAAACCGCACAGATGCAAATCAGCCTGTTGAGATGTGAACCTGCACTATTGAGCTCAACAGGACTTCAGTAGAGACAGGCTTCAGGATCTGACCAGAGAAAGACTCCAGTATATGGGCAGATCATTAGAGAGGAGTGCACATACTGCGGAGATTTATTTAAAGCCAAGCAAAACCCTCCACACCATATCCAATGTGGTTTAGAGAAGGGAAAAACCAAGCCATTAAAATACTACTATTGCCACCAATCAGTAAACCTAGAGTCAAACAATAAAACATTGCTTTTAGCGACCACTGAGTGCCCAAGGACTAAACCATATTTCTAAAACATTTCCAGATAAATACACACAACTTTGTATTCTCCAATTAAGCTGTGATCACAAGCAGTAATGTATCACAGGTAGTAACAGAAATGTTTTTATTTTTAAGGCGAGCTGAGCATGCAACAGAACAATGAATAATGGCAAAGGTGGGGAAGAAGGGGGGGGTGCTTAAAACTGAGGGCAAGAAAAAAAAATTTAAATTTCATTCTGCTCTCAGGAGACATGATGCCAACAGAAGTAAACAGGTTGAGCCTGAAACAAAATGATCAGTGCTATTTTCCTCCTGACTCCTCTCCCTTCCCTGCAGACTATTCCCCACCCAGTCGTTTCTTGCTGGAAATCAGAATCCATGCTGCATATTTTCAAAAATCACCTGGATTTCTGCACACACGACAAATATATATATATTATTTCAAGGGGCATAACAAATTGCTGTAATTACGATTACTGTTCTACCTCTTCAGGCCAGCTAAATAATGCTATTATACCTAACAGGGCCTCAACATTTTCTATGGCATGAACTACAAGAGAAAAGAAACAGCAATTTATGTGTTTATATTCACTCCTGTTGGATTTGGCACTGAAAAATCTGCACCCAGGTGCCCTTTTTTTCTCCCTCTAAACTAAACAGATTAAGTGGAGCGAGGAATCGGGGTTGGGAAAGTGCGCTGATCCAAGTCGCATGTTCTGCTGAAGGAAAAGCAGTTTGAAATTTGGGGCATTAATCTCCAATCCTGGACATTGTCCCTTTCTGTCCTTTACTCTTCATTTGGCTTCCTCACATGGAGTTGGCATGGTTATACTCCCTTTCCCAACACCGGACACCCTTGTTGGCCCTGCTTCTCTCTGCAAAGCACAGCAGTCTTAGATCGCATTCTCCGTGTGTGCATTTATTTTGCCTCTTTGGGAACATCATTGCTGCACAGCAGGCACTGCTTGGGGATGCAGGGAGGTCTTCTGGTCAATGTTTTAGCATAGACCAGTATGAGCATGTCCAACTTCTGCACTGCAGTGAAGCACAGAAATGCTCAATCCAGCTTTAAATGAGCTGGCTTGGCTACCGGAAGCAATCTAGCAGCAGCAGCAGCACAGAGCTCAATGCAGACTAATTTACCCTGCTGAGAAGAATGGATGACCTCACAGGCCTTTTTCCGTCTCTAATTTGTATGATAATAGCATAAAATTATATAGCTTCTGCACACCCCCAGGCTCTCTCTTCATTATCCTAAAGCACTGCAGATTATCTGTGTTGTGTGGGCAACACATCCGTTGCTAAACATTGGGCAAAACTATGAGTACTGGATCCAGACCTCAACTTCCTCAGATCTACTCAGACTGGACTACTCCAAGCAAGACAGCTCAATAAACTGCCCTTCATTCTTCTTCAATAGATATGCCCCTACTACCAGGCCCTGTCCCTTCCTTTTTTCAGACCAGATAAGTGTGGTAGCCAGAAATGCCCTATTAGTAGCCTCTAAGTCCTTCATTCATCAATCTGTCCACGCTGAATCATGGGTAGTTAAATTCAGCCTTAAATTACAAGCTCCCATTAGCCATACCCAAGTGTCTAAGTCCACACAAGTGTCCCGATGTGCACGTACCTGGCAGAAACGTCAAGTGAAACGTGACACTGTCTACAAGAAAATTCAACCCCAGCTGGGCCCCAAAAACACACAACAGCCTGCACATCCCTCTATTCTACAACTGATGCACAAAGTCCAATAGCGCTTGTCATGCATTGCCTGATATAGGGCATGCTTTTTATTCTTCTCGTTGCCTTCACAAGTACCATTGCAAACAGAAATAAAAGGCATCCAACACGCCACTTCCACTTCACCATGAAGGAGATCGATAGATAAGAAATTCTGCTCCTTTGAGCAAAATTATGACGGGACAAAGAGAATATAGGCGCCTTCTAGTTCCCAGAAGTTTTAGGCCTTTTAGTGGATAGGAGAAGTGCTCTGCACATTATATAAAACAGAATCAGATTTAGCCCACAGTCACCAGAGTGCAGATTTTCCCACGGTGTTAATGACCTCAGCTCCACCGACTTCCAGGGAGGTTGCAAATCTGACCCATACGAACTTCTAAGGCAACAAAGAGACTGGAAGGGGTCAGCACAGGCCCGATGTCAACTGCTACTAGCAAAACAGAAGACGTCAGAGGTAGAAAATCAGCCGGAGGTAAAATTCGTCCTATGGATTTCACTGCTACCCCCCCTCAGAGTACTAGTGATACCAAAGTAAAAGGAAATAGCCAGTCGGATGGGAGTCACTAGAGACGACTGGGATTTTATTTTATTTTTTTGAAGAAAGAGTTATATGTTGCAAATGCCAATATAGCAAAACTGCTTTTTTGGAGGAAACATATTACTTTCTATTAAATACAGTCAGGAAGGTCTATCAGGTCCAAAATGATACTGCTGGTCAAAGTGAGAGAAAGAAACCAGCTTGGTCAATTCATATGGAAGATCTGGTTTCAGATCCTTTTCCTGTCTGAAAGTGGACCCTTCCCTGCTCCACCAATAAAGCTATTCCAGGAAGGGTCCCCTCTCAGCCTCTCCTGACGAAGGCACTCTGCTTTGCAAAAGGAGACAGGCACAATAGCTGGGTAGTTAATGTACTCCCCTGAAAGTTTAGAGATGCATGCACTTGGTCATGAATGCTGTGCTACAGTCAGTCGCTGTTTCAACCAGTAAATATTTTTTTGAAACCTCAAATATTTTTGTAGGCCAAAAAAAGCCCATTCTCTACCCAGTTCTACTTGGGAAATTATCTGACTGGGCTTAGAGTACCCACTACTCCCATTAACCTCAATAGGAGCTATGTAGGTCCACCATCCCTGAGGATCAGACTGTCCATAACAAATTAATGAGAGAACAAGCAAAGGCTTTTCATTGACTTGACTGCTTGGTCTTGGTACAGGATGTTTCTCAGTTTAGCCCAAGACTGTCTCTCTCATCATAATGAGAAGAGGGGATGGTGGTTGCTGCTCACGGAGAAATGAACCAATCTGAACGGTCACTGAGAAGTGACGTTATTAAAGTGAGGATTTAAAAGCAACTAAAACTTTACTCATGTCATTTATTCCTGTGTTAGGGGGAGCAATCTGCATGGGAAAAGAAGTCAATTTTGCACTCGCATTAGATCCTGTGTAAATGTGAGGTCAGTTCAATAAGTTCCCCAGGCCAGATCCTCAGATGCAGTGAACTCGCAAAGCTCCACGATCGAGTACAATCGATTCACCACTGTGAGAAACCAGCCTGAAAGCAGGATCAGCATCTCAAGTCTCCTGAGTTGGGTCACCAACCACTTAACACGCACAACCTCCACTCCATCCAGATTTGGCCTGGGATAGCCTCTCTCAAAAATAGGGATTTGGTCTCCGTGTGTCCCTGGGTCTGCCATGGTTACACTTTTTAGTCCAAGGGCCTCGTGCAGAACCGGGGGGTCCTTCATGCAAGTGCTGCATGAACACACGTAAAGAATCAGCCCCTGCCACTTCCGATGGCTCAGTGAGGTGCCGACGTGACTCAATGGTTTCTGGTTTCTCCCAGGCACTTCACTTTGCATCCCTCTTCCTGCAGGATGCTTAGCCCTTAGCCCACTCCCATCATCCTTCCACTCTCTGATCCCACTGAAGTGCCCTCTCAGCCTTTGCCCCCATTGCCTACAACCGTTTTGCCTGTCTGGCCGTAACCTTCGCACTCCCACCTTCCTCCTGGAGCCAGCATGCTCTTCCACGAACCAAGACTATTCTGTATAACAGACCATCATCCTCTACTAGGGCCTTATGGTGTTAAAAAACACAACCGTGCGTGGAAGTTAACTTTCCTTCTAGTTAACATTACTAGGTTTCTTTCTCTTCTAGCATATTTGGTTTTATTCAGGACCGTTGCATTTTTGAACTTGGGTGATATGTGTGTGCTCAGGTGGGCTTTTTTCTCCCTACATCTTGGCAGTCTGTTCTTTAAAAGTCCTTCAGCTCAAGCAAGGACCAGAGACGGGAATTTGGCTCACCTGCCAGAGGACCCAAGGTGGGTGTGGATGCATGCTTGTATCCTGGTCTCGTGCGAATATTTCCCTTCTGTACCCACTCCACGGAGCTGCACGGTTTCTCTTGCCCGTGTAAGCTGCAAAAAAATATATTGACTAATATCACAGCTCCACCTAGTGCTTTGTGTTAACCATTTCCTCGGAGCCAAGCCACGGACACGGAAGCCTACGCTGCAGTCCATAAGCTTGGCCTGCTAATTTGACAGAGAAGGAAAAAAAATTAAAACATATTAAAGGTGTTAATAAGCGACTTATTTAAACGGAGTATCACATATTGAACATTAATCACCTTGCAGTAAAAGTGTAATTAAGGAGTCACTCTGCCTTCTGGGGAAGGCTCGCTTGGAAGCCGAGAGAAAATGGTCTCTTTATTAACACAAATTATTTTATTTGGCTAAAGGTAATAATTCTAAGTGAGGTCAACGGGACTTCTGCACACGAGAATGGCACTATTGCCCGGCCAGTGTTTCCATGGTGACTGAGCTAAGTTCATCCTCCACACGGTAATGGGTTTGCTCTCTTACCACCGGTTTGAATTGTTTCTGAGAAAAACAGCATTAGATCTGTCAGACGCATCTTCTCCTTGCCAGCAAAGGAAAGAGGAAAGGACTGGGGCGAGGGGGATGAGGAGAAACAAGAGACATTTGAGAAACATGTTTAAATAAGAAAGAGGATTTAATTTAAAGGGGGGGGGGACCAGGAAGCATTATACTCCCCTTCCCTCTCTACATCCTCTTTTCCAGAGGCGCAGCAAGTTCCTAAGGCGCACATAGTGAGGATGAGGATGGACGGCAGTGACCCGATTGTGGTGGTGAACCTGGGAGGTCAAGGGGGGACTGGGACCAGCCTCTATTAACTAACCCTCAAATAAATAAATAAAACCCTGCCATAAAACCAACCGCTGGGTTTCTCTGTTGAATGGCACCTGCTACCAAAGCGGAAGGTCTCATAAAACGTAAAGGCACCAGGGTTTTTTCTTTAAAAGAGCTATCCCAGAACTTAACTGAAACAAAGCAACCATTACTAGAAGGCCAGGAGAGAGAAACGGGAAGGATGCCTGGGTGGCACACTGGTATACCTGTTTCATTTACTTTAATTTATTATTACCCCATGAGTGGATGCAGTTATTCGGTCCCAGAGGACATAAACCACACTCAGGGCTGGTACATACAGCCCTAACTATAGTTACCTGTAGTACAATGTTCATGCATAGACAAGACTTACTTTACGGTTAGGGCTGCCAGGCTCTGGAACGGGCTCCCAAGGGCAGTGGTGCTCTCCCCTACCTTGGGGGTCTTCAAGAGGAGGTTGGATAGATATCTGGCTGGGGTATTATAATCCCGGCAGGGGGTCGGACTTGATGATCTGTTCAAGTCCCTTCCGACCCTTGAAACTACGAAACTATGAAGCCTGAGACATCACAGCTTACTAGCGCTGGTAAAATTGTGGCATTCTCATGCTTGTTTCTTTACTCGTATGCACTGGGCCATCTCCTTGTCCAGTATAAACCAATATAGCCCCATTGGCTGCACAGAGGTGCTGTGGTATCCATCAGCTGGCCCAATACAGGAACAGCATTTGTTCGACAAGGCTGGGAAAGGGGCGACTGCTTTCTATGCAAGCAAGTTCTTATTTTTAAATGCTGCTATACAAAAAGTGATGGAGATGCCCAATCATATCCTTAGGCGCAGTCAGAGATGCTTTAAAATACAAACCATTGCTTCCCGGCAATAATGCCATACTCTATAATGCAATGACTACTAGGTCCATGACTAGCGGGAATCAGGATAGTTTGGCTGTGTCTCACAGCCCCCACATTGCTAACAGCGGTTCTCCATGAGCTCACCTGGTAGAGGCTTGTATTTTAGATAGGGGCAGGAGGGGGGCGGTCATGCTGTGCAGCACACTGACAACTCTGAAGGTCCTCAGAGGCCGTGGCTTTGATGCAACACTTGGCATTTCTGTAACACCTTCTGCCCGAGAAGCTCAAAGCACTTTACACCTTCAGGCTGCTGAATGAAGCCCCTCAAAAACACACAGAGGAGCCTGGTGACTCGTCGGGCATCAATCTGTCCTATCACCAGGAAGAAGATTTGGATTCGGAGAGTCCCGGCCGATGGAAATGACACCAGGCAACACAGGTGATTCACGCACAAGGAGGGTGGTCCTTTGTCTATACTCCAGAGACCCTGCTGGCAGACAAGCGATTAGAGACCCCGGGTGTTGGTATGAAGCCACATTAATGTCAACTCCAAAAGGAGCAATTAAAGGGTGAGTTTCTTGCTCAGAATAACACAGCAGAGAAACCGAGCCAAAGGAGTAGACTAGGAGGGCAATGTCTCCTTTAGGAGAGGTAAAAGAAATGCCTTCCCTTTAGCAAACACGTGAACCGACACGTCCGCAACAAGAGGAGCGGGGTGGCTCTTTCCAGATGGATGTATTTATCCCCTGTTGCTTTCCATTTATGAATCATATCACGACTGACTTCTTTGGAAGGAAAGTGCTCCGGTGATCTTCACGCCGGCGAACTCTGATCCGAGTGGAAATTTTGCACCCCTCTGGAGTCATGCCCTGTAGCACGGCCAACCAGAAAGCACTATCGAATGGACAAGAGTCCTCCTCCGCACCCCACTGAAAAACTTGGTCCAAGAGTAGTCCCTATTTCTTTTTATCTTCTCTACACAGATCAATCACTGTTTCATGGAGGGTATTGGGGAAGGCCCCTCAGCTAAGAGAAATCAGACTGCCTTTGGCACCAGCTCTTCGCAAAGCAGAAAGCAGCATCATATTTAGGAAGGGTGACATTTAAAGAGAGACATCACTGCTTCCTTTCCAGATACCGCTTCTTCACCCCTGAGTCTGCCATCTCATCATGCACCTTAGCCAGCAGATTGCCCCTTTCACCAGTGCCAAGAAGGGGTTTAATGAAGTGCAGATTTTACTCGTGTTCCTCGCTCAAGATTTGTCAAGAGTAGAAATGGTGGAAATGATGAAGAGCTTGACCTGCAGACGCTCACGCTTTTGTGGTCCAGCCTAACAGAGCTGAGGGCACAGTTTGCCCCCTTACCTAGCCTGGTTACAAACCCTGTTACAAGTCCAGTAAAAGTTTCTACTATCGACTTTCTGGGTGGAAAGTCTCATAGTCTCTATAGAGGTGCAGGTTGTAGCTGTGTTGGTCTAAGGACACAGGCAGACAAGGTGCTTTGGGTAAATCGCATATCTTTTCTTAGACCAACTCAAATAGTCTATAGCAGGGGTGGGTAATTATTTCGAGCGGAGGGCCACTTACTGAGTTTTGGCAAGCCATCGAGGGCCACATGACAGGCAGCCAGGGGCAGATAAATATAAATTTAATAAATTCTTTAGGGGCCTGGCAGGCCGCGTTTTGCCCACCCCTGGCCGACAGCCTACTTGCAGCTTGCACAGCTGTGGTAGGGGAAACACTTTCTCATCACGCTGGACACTAAAGCTGTACTACAAGCCAGGTAGCAACAACCAGGCTGGAAAAGTACCGCCAAACATCATTGCCACGTTTCACAGCCATTTTTAACATAGCTGAAGCATAAGTGGATTGAGTCTTGCCAGGCCTAAGTTGCAATGAGCCATTTACCTATAAATACGTCCAGCTCTGTATCATGCAGTGTCCTTTTATGAACAGGGATTAGCTTGTGTAACATTTTCTATACATGTGTGTGCACGCGCACGCACGCACGCACGCGTGTATGTGTGTGTGTACATATTTAAATCAAAGCCTCATAAGTATACTAGTAAAAAACAAAAGACAGCTTGGACTGTAAAACCAGTCTTCCCCAAGCACCTTTTCCTGCTTGCAGAACTCATGTGTTATTCTGTCTCCAGCAGATTATTGTCTGAATACAATGGTGATTTATCTGTCTCCCATGTCATGTCATTCGTTTATGTACAGTATTATACATAGAGTACAGCATTAACATTTTACTATTATTCTTACCTTTCAATGCAAAAGATAAGAGTGTAAATCTCAGAGACAATGGATGTGTCAACAGAGTTGATCTAGTGTTACAAGTTGTGTAGTTCTTGGTATGTTCCCTCACCTTGAACGAAGGAAAAGCTAATATAATTTTTCTCCCACCACGCACCGAGAATTGGCTTATCATGGGATCAAACCTAATTTAATTGTTCAATGGCTTAACAAAGTTGACACAAGTAGCGTGTCCGATGTGGGGACATTTCCATCCTGTATGCGGCTGAAACATTCTTCTTGAAATGAGGAAAAACCATGTGAACAAAAACACTCCATTCGATTTCTCAGGCACTGCAGGGATTTCCCCCACCATAAACGTGTCTGCAAAATTTCTACAGAATAGAGGCTGTCAAATGGGCTTTCAACGTGAAGCCACGGATGCTCGGTTTAGTTACAACCATGTGGATGGGACATGTAAAACTGCTGGGGGAATAGACAATTTCAAGGCAATTCATGAGAAATGGGATCTCTAGGGCTTTGGTTCAAATCCCTTCCAGGCTGGTAGCAGAGAACTTCTGCTTTCACACTGATGGTCTTTGTGAAAGAAAGTAGTGGTCTCAGCCCACTTCTTAATGGAAGCCCTCCCATTAGGTCCAGGTTGAAAGCCCGCTGCAATCAACCCATAAAACCACAACCACAACAGACAAGTTTCTGCAGAGGCGATGAACAGCCTCCATGGAAGCTGAACTAGCGGTCTGCTAACTAGACCTGCAACTCTCGGCAGCAAAAAACATTCATGTAGAAGTCAAATGGGCAGGCTTGCTCTTGGGCGTCCAAGCTGCAGCTGCTAATTTCTCTGTATTGTACAGTGCCCAGAGATCTCGGTTAGCAATCAGTCCCCCATTGTACTAGACAGCGTACAAAGTCTACAGCAAGAACACATCTAATCTAGGTACCGATGTGGCTGTCATCATCACAGGATGCTTATCTTCATCAGATAGGACTGCAGCATCCTCACTTTGTATATGAGGAAACCTTCAACCCTGGGACTGATTTCAAATCTCTCAAGGCCCAGTCCAAAAGTCTACTCGCTAAATGGCCCTTCCTCTCTCCATCCCTACCTGCAAGGAGCTGACAGTCCCTGTATGAGTAACATCAAAAGGCTATCACTGAAAGACCGAGAACCTGGAAGGTAATGGGGATTATTATAATACGCATAACGAGCAGCGGTCACAGCACACTGACTGCCTGACCACGGTTGTCTTGACCAGCGTTTTCATACATCCTCAGGGTAGCAGAGTCCCAGGGAAGCAGCTGCCTTTCTATGTTAAACAGCCACCTGTCCCATTGTCATCTTTAACCTTTTGACATTTTTATGAAGGGCAGGCCCATTATAACACCCAGACCTTCAGCAGGAAACCTCAGTGCAACTATTGTGCTAGTGCCCAATCTTGCAGATGGCAAAACCGAGGCACACAGCAGTGCAGGGACTTGCTTCGCATCACCTGGCAAACCCGCGGCAAAGAAAGCAAAAGCCAGGACTCATGTGTCCACTCTCTGTCCACTACTCAACACTACCTCCCTTCTCCATTAATCACTTATGTAGCCCCCCCAAAAAAGCCAAGACACCAATTAGATTGGAATTACTATCTTCATTATTGCAGTATTTCCCACCTAATAAACCAGGCAAATTTGTTATTAAAATATTTTTAAAAGAACATTAAAAAAATATAAATTCTTGCACCTTTCAAACGTAAAACACTTTCCCGCCATGTTAGACAGAGAAATAAACAGTCTATTCACAAGTTACAGCCAGTCCCACATAACTTATTAACACCTAGTCAAGATTAATCAAGCAAAGAAAGCTAAAGCGGGTCCCTAATTAGTCGCTGATGATAACTATATTTGTCATTCTCTCCCAATTAGTCTACTGTACATTTCAGAGTTTAATTGCACCTTGTTCTTCATTTAAATGTCACCCCGTGCATATATTCGCCTCATTCTTTAGTAAATTTGACAAAAATTTGACGTTAAATATAGATTATCTTTAGATTTTCATAATTAACAAAACTGAACTGTCTTTGGCCTAAATATTTCTCCTTAAACTATAAATCTGGACAGTCTCTTATAACTATATATTTCAAAGAACTAAAGGAACTCAGCTCCGTCTTTCTTCCGGCACAGACCTAGCCGGGCTGCCGTGTAAACAGGTACGCAGACACACAGCCCGCTCCTCCGCCTCGATTTCGTGCAGCGTTCGAAGTAACGAGATGATGAAGCATAAAGGGGCCTATGTTTAGAACAGGGCATAAATTGGACGCAAGTGCTGCAAAAGCCTACTCCACACACCTCTGCCAAAGGATCTCCGTCCTGATTGAGAACAGCTCTTATAATTCAGATATAGAGAACCCCTTTCCGGTTCCCGAGTCCTAGCTCTCTCCGGCATAGAAAGAGCTTTATTCGAAATTCCTCTACGCTTTGGCATGTGCAATGTTTTCTAAGCACAAGGGGCCTGATCTAACTACTACTGAAACCAGTGGAAACTTTTTCATTAGCTGAGAGAGAGTTAGTTTGCCATGTTAGTCCCATTGTTTCCTGTGAGTGTGGGTTTCACACCCAGATTAAGCCTGAAGTTGGCTATATACTAATTATATCTCCTGCCCCTACCACATTTTTGCACCCTGGTCACTCTGTGCTGTACCAAAAGATAGGGGGTGTTTGGGGGAGGAGGGTGTTGGTAGCATTGATTTTTGCAGGAGACAAAATTTTCAATAGCACATCAGGCGCTAGGAAACTAAAGTCCTATTTGCAAAAGCACGTAAGTCTGTTGGGAGCCGAAATCCCACTGTCTTCCCATGGGGCTACAGCTGGATCTATACGGCACAGCAGAACACTGTGCATATGGCCAAACTTGCTTTGCACGTGGTATTTCCAGAAGCAGAAGATGGATAACCCGGACTGAGATGTGCTTCCCCCAGCTAATAAGCTGGGCTTGGGGGAGTGGAGACATAGCTCATGTACCTCTGCAGGATGCTCCCCTGGACCAGGGAGACAAGCTCCAAGTCACCTGGGACAGACGTTTAGAGGTCTTTAGGTGCTTAAAGATATAAATGTGCCTACAAGGGTTTTCAAAAGCCTCTTCCCACATGGCTCCTGTCCACTTCTTTGCATCCATTCACTTAAACACTCCAATACGGTTTTAGGAATCGAAATTGAGGGTTGAACATTTGTGGTTTAAATCATTTCTGGGGAAATATTTAAATTGGCAAAGAGAAGAACTTCAAATGCAACTCCCCTCCGCTGCTCAGCCCCCGCAGCAATTGCCTGTCAGGATAAACCACTCTGCAGAGGTCTAATTCGCCACTCCTCGAGTCCTAGAGCAGGGTCACCTTTAGGACAAGTCGTGTCCAGTGTTATACATGAGCTGTGTTCATTTCCCCGGGATCCAGATTAGAAGATATTCAATATATCGACGTACGAGAGAAAGCTATTGTTGAAACTGCTGCCCAGTGATCTGTGCCCATTTGTGGCTTTAACTGTTTGCTTGCTGAAGAGAGTTAACATATCAGGTCCGCTGTACGTGATCAAACGGTCAAGCATGCTTTTAGGCAACCCACCATTCAATTCAGCGAATACAGCTGCTACATGCCAGGTGTCTCTTACAGACCCCACTGGGCACCTGTATTTTAGAGGGTTAGGAAAATACTGATCTTTGATGCACCATCTCCTGCTCCATCTCCAGGCTTGCAGTCTTCATTCCTTATGGTTCTCACAAAAAACAGCTCTCATTTTGTGCTGGAACAGAAACACTATTTATTCTCTTACCCTGGTCCTTTGCTCCCTTTCTTCACACAAACAGAACCAAGGAATTGATTTAATTTTGCATCCAGGCCTTAAAGAGACATGCAGCAGAGTAGGGATGTGGAGGGAAAGTCTTAAAACCTGACCTCCCCACCTTTATAAATAGGACTATGCAACCTGAATGTTAGCATGCGTTTCAAATTCCTGCTGTCACCGCCCAAAACCACTGGTGCGGTGCCCATTACACAAGGCAGGGGTCTGTGTGTGCATGCACCTGTGGGTAAGTTCACTGCTTCCTGCTGCATCCGATGACGTTTTCGTTGTCACGCGTAACGTCAAGCTTTGGGAAGTTTAGCTGCATCACCTCTCTGCATTGCCTCTGCCTAGCTGCATATCATGCCTGTTTACTAATCTAGTTTATTAGACAAGTCTGCTTATATACTATGGAAGCTCACAAGGCTAGTGACCTGAAAGTCAATGAGAAATGGAGAGAAAAAGGCATTTGCAAGTCAGTCATGGTTCAGTGTTTTTTTGGTTGTTTCTTTTTAATCTGCAGGGAGCCAGACCTCCAGAATGACTAATCATGAGCAATTCCCAGTCATTAGCTCTGAACTCAAAATACCACCGTGTGCAACATGAAGCCTCTCTCTTGGCATAGAGGTATATCCTCAAGAGAGAGTCAACCACGAAAGTCAGGGCAGGCTACCCCAACAAGGACAAACCAAACCAGAAAGCAGAGCTTCAATGGAGCCTCTGACTGAGGAAGGAGATGTGGTACTGCGGTGAGAGCTGCCAGGACTCAGAACAGATATGAGATGAAATGAGGGTGATTACGCTGGACTCAAAATAAACCAACAACACAATACCCCCACCCCCATGAAAGCTTTCCATGGAAGATCTCAAACCATGCTACATGCAATATAAGCCTCATGACACACATACCACCTCCTAGGAGATCTATCAGGACTATACCTATTCATTCAGAGAAAGGAAGTCCTAACAAAACTGGGGATGACGCACAGACTTGGAGTCCGAGATGTGCAAAGCCCACCCTCTGCCACAGCAATGACTCCCCCATGTTTAGAAACAAGCAGCAAACACCTGATGCAGGCAGCATGGACACCCCAAATACTCTTCTCATGGGTCACTAGATTATATCATTCAAATCTCGGAAACCCTTACACCATCAACAGCTATTCTACAGTTTACATCCTTTTGTCTCTGTCTTTTCATTAAAGCTGATACAGAATATTTTTAAAATATACACTAGCCAGACTCTGAAGCTCCTGATGGGCGACACAAGGCACTGATGACACACTCCATCATTCTTTCCCTCCACCCCCGCTCACGATTTATTTGTGTTAACGTGTAAATAGCTGCGAGAGTGCAGGTTTAAACGGCTGATCAGATGAGTAAATGCCACACTCCCTCGCAAGCTGCCTCACAAGTGTGCAAACTCTTTGACAAGCAAACCCGGTGGCATCTCTCACTTTTGCTTTCGGCTTTAAGTGGAGTATTAAATTGTTGAGGTATCAAATAAATAAGTGAGGAGCCGCAGCACAAAGGCAACTGGGGCAGGCAAGAGTTTCAGGGTAGCAAACTATTAGCCCAGACTAGTTTGCAAAGGCTCAGGTAGGAAGATATACTCACATGCCATCTTCCCCCACCCTGCAATGCCGACCCCCAGGACCATGTCTGAACTGCTTCAAGCACTTCGTATTTTAATGTTTCAAAAAGCCATGAATAAAGACTGCTAAAGGCAGCTCCTGATGGTCAACTCCTCCTGTCCTTCCCTTCCCCCATCCCCACCGCTCAGCGCCAAGCTGCAGAAATATTTGCTCTGAGAACGGAGGTCAGACTTAAAAAGAAGAGGGTGTGGGGGAAATCATCATCAAGAAAGTAGTGAGGTCCTACCTGTCCCTTATGAAGAGGCTCAACGCACTGAGAAGCCCTACATCCTATTAAAAGCAAAAATATGTCGGTCTATATATTCTCTAAATGCTCCGTGGTCCTGCGAGTCCAATGCAAGGCAATATAGCAACTCATTTTCATGAGCAGAGGCTGCAGCTGAATGAATGAAAAGGAGGAAAGGAAAGGAGAGAGGGAAAGGGAAAAAAAAAATAAAAAAAATCAAGGAGTCAAAAAGTGTATTAGAAGCAAATTTGGAAAGAAATCAATGGCATGTAATTAGATTTGATTTTTCTTCACATTTTGTTTGGCTGGGGGTTATATATAGAATCTCTCTATGAAAGGAGTGAAGAGATTAAACTGGAGAGAACAGGTGCCTGATCATGAGACTGTGGCCACTAAACCATGACAGTTCCATCATTGCTGTCAGGAGGCACAAATAAATAAATAAAGAGGAGGAGAAAGCTGAGCAGGAAAGGGACTGGGGGTTGGGGGTTTTCTTCTTTTATGTTGCTGGCCCCTCTCCCCCTCCCCGCGCGGGGAAAAGCATCTAGTCAGCAGGAAGCAGGAACATGCATGCAACTGCGTCGCAGCCACCTCCGCACTGTGCAGGCCTTTTCCTGGCACCATTGCTAGAGCTGCGTGCCCAGCTTCCCGCCTATGATTTGGCTGGCATGGTGTGCCCTGCCGCCCTCCCCACCCCTTCACTGGTGCAATATGCCCAGCCTCCCTCCTGCCCCTTCACTGGCACAGCGTGCCTGGCCCCCCCGCCTACGCCTTTGCTGCTACATGTCCACTCTCCCGCCTACGCTTTTGCTGGCCCAACCTGCCCTGCTTCCTACCCGGCCCTTGGCTTCTGCAGGGAGCCCAGCACGGGCTGCCGGAGTCCTAGGCCACCGGTCACAGAGGACAGCACTAGAGCAGGTGGCAGACTCTGGCCCTTCCATATACTGCTGCATGTGTCCAGGTCCTGGTCAGAGCCCTGGTACGTGCATGGACACAAAGGTCAAAACTAGCTTAGAAAGAGACCTAGTTAGATCTGAACCCCGCTGTGAAATCAATGGAAGCAGCTCCTCTGCAAATCAAACCAAGTGCTTGCAGTGATGTCCCAGGATATTTATAGGGCTCATTATATATATACACTTCTGTCATTCCATAATCCTCCATGGGTCCTCAGCTTCCTGCACACAAAGCAGCCAACTACAGCGAGAGGTCACACCACATGGCTTTTTCAGCTCCTTCTTTACCTTCCTGTGGGATGCTTTTCCCACTACAAACTCACCCACACATAGAAGGTACCAGCTTACACCAATTTACGCCAGTTAACTAATAGGGTGATCCAAAAACAAGCCAGGACCAGAAGTTCACATATTTCAGAGGCCACCTTGGCTCTTAGCAGCCTGGACAGGTAACGTACACACAAAACTTGCCCATGGGCAAGAGAGCACTGCTATAGGAGTCATCACAGGAGTGCTCAGATCAGCATCAACAGGCTCGTTCCCCACCCTGCAATATATCGTACTACTGCCCCTCCAGAGTGCAGCAGTAATAACACAAGAATACAATTAACTGACAATTCTCTCCATGAAGCGCTTTAAAACTTTCTGAGATGTTGCCTTATGTCCAACGACCCTTTCTTCTAAGAGCAAAACCTCTCAAAGCCTCAGTAGTGACACCAGACAACCAGCAAAGGAAAACAGCCAAGTATGTTAATCATACTTTAACTTTAATCATATGTTAACCATTCTTAACATACCTGATATGTTAATCTGGACCCTACAGATTAAGTATTCACCCGGCTATGGATCACACCAGAACTTCACAATGGCACTGTTATCGCCTCCTACACAAATGTAAAATGCAGGGGAGCCTGACAGGCAATTGTCTTAGGCCCCTGGCAGGTGTTACATGTATTATGGGATTAATATGTTAATCATGACATAAGTTGTACCACACATGCAAGGAATTTATCACATGATAAAATGGCAAACCAGCCACAAAGATGCTACTCGTTAAAAGTAGAACATCTTTGTGGTTTGTTTGTATCATGCTTTGATTTGAATGTGTGGCATGTATGAAGGTGCACAGAGAGAGAAAGAGAGAGAGAGAGAGAGAGATTGAGATGCACACAATTACACACTCTCCCAAGGCACTCAAGAGCCATATACAACATGTACCCAAGGAAATCCAGAACATCCACAAAGTAATACCAAACACTCAGACCTCAAGCTGCAGTGGAGCTTAAAATAAACATCTTCCTATTATACTACCTACATTTCAGCCATCCAGACCCTTCACAAATGCCTCATTGAAAGACAATTGTCACCAGGGACACATTGTCATCTGCAACTGCACCATGATTGCTCATTTATTGTGGGTATGCGAAACTGGGGAGCATTTGGATGATAAATAACTGATAACTGATTTCATTTGAGCAACCATACTACTCAGAGATTTTAAGGATGATTATTCTTATCTAGACTGAACTGAAGAGGTGAGTCTAGAACAGATTTTTAACAGGTTACCACATTTCAGAGTTGTCCGGTTTCAAAAGCATAAATGCCTTTGCTTTTCTGCTAAAAGAGAATACAAAGACTCACTGATTTTCAGAGACTGCCCTGTGTAAGACAGGCACAGGGATTTTACCCAGCAACCTTAGCATTAAGACCACAAACCAGGGCTTTAAATAGTGCACATAATACACCAGATTCCTTTGTAAATGGTTCCAAACATCAGTTACCCACATTGTTAACAAGACTGGATCTGAATTATCCAAAGCAGGGATCAGACTTCATATAATGCATAGGCTACAGTCACTAAGGGGTGACATTATTCATATTAGGAATATCACTTATCACTCTAGTAGCTCTCTTTCCTTCTCACATGCACTTTTGAGCAGGTTTCTACTAGGGGACACCTGTACCAGAGGGCATTAGCATATGCACACACGCACATTCTTACTACAAAGCAATATTGCAATAGTCCCCTTTTATCTTCTGTCAAAGAGTTCAGCTGTGTCAGCACATCCTGTGTTAGTGGAGTGAGATCTGGGTCACTTACACAACTTCAAAATCCACTTCCTTGGGAGTTTAGGGGAGGAAAAAAATGGGGAAAAAAGGTTCTTGAGATTTCAGAGCTGTTACGGGTAAACTTCTATATCCTTTAAAAAATACAAGGTTTCTTTTGTGTTCCACCTCACCTGAATCATAGACTTTTGCATTATGTTTTGAAATTAATTTGAATCTCTGCCTTTGATTCTGACTTCATCTGCAAGCTCTTGGCAGTACACACTCTGATATCATTTGGCGCACGCAGTTGTTCTTTATGTAAATACAGTCAAATGTGAAACGCTGAAAAATGTTCCACCCTCCGACGATTATATTATTTGATAAAACCCGTATTGATTGTAAACCTCAGCACTTCTTACATACTGACACAGGCCTATTTCAGCTTTAAAAAAAACTGTAGCATGTTCTTGCCTGCTTACTAAAGAACTTTCCATAGATAGATAGTTTGACTCTGAAGGCAACATTTTTCAAACAAAACCTAAGGAACAGACGCATGCTTTCAGGAAAGAGCATGGGAAAGTCTGAATAGCTTCATGCCTCTGGTTTCTGCTGAAAGCCTTCTGGTAAAAAAAAAAAAAAATCCAAATTGTTATATGAGATTTTTTAAATAAATAAATAAATAAAAATATATATATATATATATATATATATATATATATGATATAGATGAGATTTTTATATACATATTTTATACACACACACAAACTACAAACATCTCTGTATCTTGATATAGTTATTCTTTATGTAAATATTTGTCTTAATTCAACTCCCTCCTAAAAACATGTGACGACATTAAATGATAAAAGACATTATTTTTCTGTATAACCCCCCAAAATGATATATGCCAAGATACTTTCACGCAGCGGTGAAGCTCTTGCTGTCATTGCAAATCAGCATATTTTAGTTATTTTATGTCAGGCTTTGTCTACATTCAGATAGCAAGCAGGGGTACTGGGTGATGAGATGCCGACTGAGGTCAAAATGAAGAGATAACTAGTTCCTTCATTCTACGGTGGAAGAAGTATTTGTGCATCAATTTCTTTTTCAATAGCTGTCCTGCTCTACAAAATGTCAAGGGTGTCTTCCTCTTTAGGATACATCATATATCAGGCCTTAGAGGAATGAGTAATAGCGTGTTGTGTATGTGACTGATTCTCATTTAATTTAAGACTCCTTACAATACTGTGACAGTGCAAAGGGCCCTTAAAGCTAATGCAAAGGCTTATCCTGTGTTGAAACACACGGCACAAGCAAACTTAGAAGAGTTAAAAGTTAAGAATTCATTCAATCAGAAGCATGTCAGGGACTGTCTCTTTGTTCTGCGTTTGTACAACGCAGCCCTGGTCCTTGATGGCACTTCTGGGGTGGAAATAATAAATAATATTAATTAACAATATTCTAATCTCCCCCTACTTCACTTCTGAGGTATGTCCAAGCAGAGGCATGACTGTGCTAGCTTCTATCAAGTCAGCACAGATATCAAAAGCTGTGAGGACCTGTTGGCATGGATGGGCTCAACAGGGCACATCCTGAGTTTGCACTGAGGCCTGGGCTGTCACATTTCTTCTGCTATTGTTATATGCACCATGTAGATTGCAGCTAGTGTGGGTATGATGCCTCGTGCACCAGCTATAGGAACATAAAACAAGGCCTGATTGGCATGGTAACACTTCTGTTACTTCATTTAAGTGATCCTTAGGTGTAGTCTGTGGCATTAGAGCAGGGGCGGGCAATTATTTCGGGTGGAGGGCCGCATACTGAGTTTTGGCAAGCCATGGAGGGCTGCATGACAGACAGCCAGGAGCAGATAAATATTAATTTTCTAAAATGTGTAGGGGCCCCAAGGGCCAGATAGAATAGGCTAGCAGGCCACATCTGACCCACCGGCCACATTTTGCCTACCCCTGCAATAGACTAACTTCATTTATCTTCTTATCGTTTAAACCAGACTCTTGAATGATTAAAAAAGGCTGTTAAAAGGTATAACTTACAGAAGCAGAAGAAACATCTGCTGTTACAACAGCGGTCTAAAAATGTCTGCAAACACGCAGAGTTAGCAGATCCGGTGCCAGCTGATGGTACTCAAGACTATACGCATCAATCCCGGACTTTATAAGCTTACTAAAACTCCTTGTTGTGCACTGCAAAATGGCTTCCTGTGGCAAATACAGGCGATGTACATCACGGCGCTCCCTTGGGATAGTTGTTTAATTCACTTGAGGCTTTGCCATGCACAAGTGATGCTGCAATCCCAAAGAACAAGCCAATGATAGCACTCAACCACATGGTACCCTCATATCCAGCCCATAAGACTGGTTTAGATCTAGCACTTGTCTTCATGTGTTTAGAGACAATGCTGTAAATCAGACAAGCAATCCCACCCCCCTACTCCTATACTAGCAGCATCAAAACTGCATAAGCCAAACTCCAGATGCTGTTCACAGGGCTGGCCTTGCTGCATCTTTTTGTTTCTGGTAACCACACCAAGATTTCCAGGGTATGCAGCTTTGCCCAAAACTCTTCTGGATGGATGAGTCACAAGCCAGCTCACCCTTTTCTTATATGAACATTTCTCCTTCTTCACTAATTTCTCCTACACCATCAAGATGCACCTAAGCTGCAATATTCATATCAAGATCCAGGCATCCCTATAATCAAGGGGTGCAGGTTAATCATCTGGGGGGCTGGGGAGGACTCAGTGCTAACCCTAATTTACCAATAGTTCATTTCAGATGATAAGGGTAACACTTTTTCAATACCTTCTTTGCCACTGTGGACAAAATCTATTTGCTAGCAGCAAATAGATTCTCATCTTGCTGTGTCAAACGTTCTCCATGGCATGGATTTTTAGGAAAGTAACTAACTCTAACATATACTGTATATCCACTCAGACTGCATATCTCTGGACTCTTAAATCTGTCCAATCCAAGGTCAAATAGGTGAAATCATTCGCACAATGAATTTAGATGGCTAACTATCAAACAAGACTCTTTGTCCTCAGAAGTTGGGGGCTAATATTTTGAAAGCCTCTACCCTTTAACCTTGAAAATTAACCTAAAATGTTGGCTGCTGTACACATGACTTGCTAAAATAAATTGCATCCTTAATTATGAACACCCTCCATTCATCTGTGCTTCAGGCCACATTGGATTGGCGGACCCCTCCCCCTTCTAATGAGTAGTTATTGAACATGCTAACAACAATCAACCCTAATTAAATACTCAGCTGTTGAGAGGAGACAATGTTTATCAAAAATGCAAGAAGAGGGGAGCGCGTCTTCTGTTTTCTATAATTAGTTAACAATATTCCCCAGGCAGTGCTTGGAAATCGAACTGAGATTTATTCACATCTGTTTCACACACACACACCCCTTTTTTAGTAACCCTGTAGCCTTCTTGTGACACTTAACCAAAGCCACAGACCAAAAACATAAACAGCACGGCTCTCCTTGCTCAGTAACAAGAGAAGTTGTGCCGAGCTTCAGTGTGGGAACTTCTCACTTACCCTGGTATAAATCAAGAGTAAAGCCACCAAAAGCAAGGGAACTATGCAAACACAATGCAGATGTAACCATGAGTAGAATTCAGTCCAACGAAACAGCGGCAAGCGTTGGATCAACGATTGACATAACAGACTAAGGGCCAACACGTCAACTGGTGCAAATCTGAGTGCGCCAAAGACTCAATGGCGTTAACCCACATCGCACCAACCGAGGATCTGGAACCAAGGAAGTCAAGATATTCTGCCCTCTCCATGCAAGTCCCTCCTGGGCTGCACACCACATGGATCTTTCCCAAGTGATGCCGATGCATTCGATGCTTCCTCCATGTCCGACCGCTTCATAAAAATCTGCCGTGAGTTATGGCGGTCGACTCGATAGTTGAGGCCACCCCGTCTCCCCTCCGTTCGGGTCCCTACACGATGACAGACGACTGAAAGCTGCCACAGCTATCGGGTAATCAACAAGATTTGTGTATGGAAAAGCATCTCTCCACGCCATCGCAGGCAGTCAGCTGCAGTTGGCAAATAAGTAACACGACTGCCTAAATGATGGTGCGGGACCTCGCAGCAGGTGTAAATCAACACGGCTCCACTGGAGGCAATGGAAAGACTTTGATTTACACTTGCTGGGAACTTGGTCCAATGGTCCTAGTCTCTCTGTCACATCATCTAACTAATGGAGGGCCTCCTCCTATGTTTATTGCATCTCACCGTGTAAGGATGGCAAGATTTGGCCTTATGTCAATTAAACCAGGGGTTCTCAGCCTAATCCTGGCTGGGACTATACAAAAACCTCCTTTTCATCAAGTCAGTTCCTCTCCCAATTGGCAACGTAGGAGGGAGAGAAAGGTCACTTCCCCCACACCGGCTCGCGATCCCCAAACCGAGCATCCTTGGATGAGTGCGCACAGGAGAATACAGGGCTCAGCACATCACTCCGAACAGATCAATGGCAGCTTTAAGTAAAGGCTGCAGGATTCAGCCAACCCAAGGTATTTTGCCTAAATTAGCTCTGATTGTGGCAATAATTGCCAATCAGCCCAAGGTCAGTTTTTACTCTATTCACAGGAAACACTGACCTTAATGTCTCCTGTTGCACCATCATAAATCTGGCATAATTCGACTGTAGTCGACACAGTTACACTGGGGCTGCACTAGCATAATGGAGACTAGAAGCTGGCTCGTTAGAAAGGAGAAAACATCATCTAGCTGCACGCCCTGGTATTTGTAAAACAGTGAACTGTGAGGAAAAAAACAAATGCAGACGTTATCTTCATAAGGGTTTTTTACACTGAGATAATTTGAAGCAACCAAATCCCAAACAGGTCACAATGCCTCTCTACAGTTGTGAAATAAAATGTAACGCCTACTGATTTTGGAAGGCTCTGTCTTCATGCAAAATTAAGAGTGTGTTTTATACTGAGAGAGCTAATTCAATGTAAAATCCTAATGGAGACAAGACATTGTTGATCCGAGGTGAACCCAACTCTGGCTCACCTTGACAGGCTCCATATCAAAGTAAAAGATACTTGTGCCATGCCTTCACATGGATTTTATATCAAGAGAGGTTTCTCAAGGTAGAAAAAAGAAATACAACAAAAACACGCAACTTTTTACTGTGAAGATGTAGCCTTTGATAATTAAATCGTGCTATTTCTAGACTATAGAGGGAGAACGGGTATGGCTTGGGGTTTATTAGCATCTTGCCTAAGCTTTGCTATTTATAGGGTTACGGCTGTTCTCATTTCCATTGTCTTTAGTCCTTATGCTAAACTCTCCTCCCAGCTACATTTCTTCCCCTGGGTACCAGCAGGGACCCTTGCTCTCTCTGGGTGCACGTATAACGGGGCAAGTCGGGGCAACAATAAAGCATCTGTGATGATGAATTTTCCAAACAGGGAACCCCTCGTTGCCCTTCAGTCGCATCCTCTTCTTGCAATGTATTAGACGCTGGGTCACTAGATAAGAGCCACACAAACCCACTGCCTTTTTCCATTCCTTAAAGCACCCAGCATAACTCTCAGCCTGCTATTTACAATTCCTGACTCGATTCAGATTTCTAGGCTCAATACAGAGAATATTTACCAAAGCAGCCCCCTCATTCCCACAGCCCAGCTCGTTCCCCGGTGCAATGGTTAGCACTCTGGTCTCTGAATCAAGCATCCTAACACTGAAATCTCAGTGAGATCTCAACAACCTTTTTATTATTATTTTTATTATTATTTTAGACTATCAGGTGCTTGTGGCATGGGTCATCTTTACGTTCTGCATTTGGACACGGCCAAGAAAAATGGTTCCCGATTCACGATGGGGGGGCTTCTAGGTGCTAGCCTCATACAAATGAATAATAAGAAAATGACACAGAGTAAAGCAAATGGCTGCAGCAAAGCCAACAGAACAGACAAGGTAACGGAGAGCATCCGCAGCAAGAGCTGGCAAAGGCTCGCCCCATACGCTGGGGTGGATACTGCTCTTCCTCTGCTGCTGGTGTCAGAAACCAAAGAGGATTAATATGGAAGCAGAAAAGAGACCGCGAAAGGAAATATCAGTAAAGAGGGCAAACCGGAAAAGAAAAGGAGCAGCACATACTTAGCAACCTTCATTAAATTAAGTAGCTCTCAGCCCATCTCCCACATAGCCCTGCACACAGCCAGTCCGCACCATGTCACGATCAAAATGCCAACCGTCAGTCCTCACCACCAATCCCATCATCGCCAGTGCCGGGGAGCTGTGCTCATACCAGCCTTGCCACTAATTCTCACAACAGGAGGAGTGGTGCTGCACCGATGTATCAGTGCACCTCGAACAGTTATGTTATTGTAATCTTCAGACTGGCCAGAACAAGCCAACCCCTGATTTATTCCCTGCTTATCTCAAAGCAATCAGGACTTGTAGTAGAGATGATATCTTTTATTAGACCAACAAGATTTTTGCAAAAAAAATTCTTTAATTGCATATATCAACCGATTTTACCTTGAGAAAAAGGCCGGGCTGACAGCAATTCAGTTTTTTTTCCTACTTCTTCCACCCATTCAGATGTGACCTCTACAAACTACAACTAGCAGAATATGTGAAATTTCCCCAGGACTCATGCTGTACTCTAGTGGTGTCACCAGGAATCCAGAATCACCAGGAAGAGAGAAAAATAAAATATCTTTTTGCCCATTTTTTGGAAGTCGCCAGCCACTGATCCCCTTACCAGCTGCCCTAATCCTTTTGGCCATGTCAGTACTGATAAGGGGCATGTGTGTGACCAGGCAGAAGCAGCAAATAAATGACTATCAGCCAGAATGATCCTATTTCCATACACATATTCTGGGCAAAAAAGGGGACTTTTGGGGGCAGTCATTTCTATAGTTGTGGGCTACAGAATTTCTTCGGCTCGAGAGTTATGGAGGCGACCGACTGCGTTGGTAGAGAAAGCTCCATGATTTGTTCTCCTCGATGTTCCCCTTCTGCCCAGCTCCACTACCAAAATAAATGAGATCGGGAGTAAGTCTGCAAGCGACACCTTTAAAACACAGCAATACAGAGACCTGGAAAGGGAGGAAGGTACCTGTGCTGAAGGCAACTTCCCCACTACTGTAGATAGTCACGGCAAATGATACAGCAGGTCTGAGCCCTTGTCTCTTGCCCAGCACTAAAGAGAGAGGACACGTACAGGTTGGCTATCTCCCTCCTCTACCTCTTACATTTCAGTGTAGCTTCTCCAGGGCTCAGGGAGTTGTTGGTGACTTGAGTTCAGATGACAGAGCCACAAACAGCCTCACTTTCTAATCTAAATTAGAAACCAAAGGCCAGAGTTTAATCGCATTTGTGTGTGGCTTCTGTGGAGCCACGGTAATGACACTTGTGATGTAAAGGTAAAAGACATGAGAACAGGGGGAGTTGTGCCTACTGCTCCTCACACCACGGTCAAATGAACCCTCGTCCACAACAAAATAATTTCAATGCAAATGTACATTTTTTTCCATCCTGCACAGGAGATCTTTAAAGGTCGTCATAAATGGAACGGGCAGAAAGAGCCCGTTAATTCCCCTCTGTCTCACATTATTACCAGCTTAAATATCTACTCAGCAACTGAAGACAAGAGTGAAAATTTCCTTAATGGAGGGAAAGTAAGACGATTAGTGTTCATGAGTATTTGAACACTGAATCTTAGGAAGGGTTTCAGATAAGAAAAGAGCGTGTCTGTAGTTTGTCCATGAATAAGAAATAACCAGGCGCAAAAAGAAAACCGTCATCCTCTATGCTCGGAGAACCAGACTAGCCTACTGAATATTTGCCATGCTACAGATGAGTCTGTTCATGCTACTGGCCTATCTGAATATACCCCATGATGCATACAGTCATTGAAGTAAAACTGATTTTACTGAATACACTACCTATGTACCCTTCTCAATATTCCCAGTACTACAACTGATTAATACTCCAAACTCCTCCGAGTACTTGACACTACCCCTTGACTTATTACTACTATTAGCTCTTTATAAATAGTCCTTGATCATGCTCACACTCAAAGTAATACTAGTAGCCTTTCAGCACACCGCCCATACTATAAATAGTTAAAGCTCATTAAATACTCCTCATACTCTAATATTAATGCGGCTGACTGTACTGAATAGTCTCTGCTCCTCATAATCTCCCATATTGATATTACTAATCTATTAATACTTCACATACTGCACACTTATAAATGCTACTGATTCTTACAAATTTTCCCCAGGATAATCCTGCCAGCCCTGTCTGGCATACTCCTATTAGGACTACAAGCTTCTGTGACGAGTCCCGCAATATTACAAGCCCCCCTAAACACTGCCATTTAGAAATCACATATGGTAAGCCGTCAGATCTAACGCGAGTTCAGGTTTGAAGCTGAAATATTTTGCTCCCTCTGCTGAAGTGAAATGAAGCTACTGTGTTTGGGTCTGGAGCTGGGGCTGGTCATTTCAAAGTGCCTGATCCTTTGAGACACCACCCTGCCCAGCTCCCAAACCCCCTCCCCATTTATAGCCAGCAGACGTTTGTTCCCATAATAAGACTCTGATAGCCAATTCAACCTGTCGATACTCAACCCAATCACCATGAAGAGGGAGCGCACTCTCGCTCCAAGCATCACTGCTCAGGCTCCCATCCTAATCAATAGGCAGCAGCCGCTATTGATGACCCTGTTGGGTATTTCATTTTGGTTTGTGCTGAGAGCCGAGCCAGCCTGTGCAGAGCTGCACTTGTTGACTGGAGCCGTGCTAGGAAAAAAAAAAAAAAAAAATCACATTTAATGCAATCTAAGTTTTATTAAAACAAAACAAAACATAAGGATGGGGGAGTGGGAAATCTTTAAATAACCTGAAGATGCTAATGACGGTTGTCAGCCAAAACAAATGTCAAGCAAGAGCACCCAGCAACAGGACTGCCTTAAGAACAAGGACTTCCTTTAACACATTTGTATCACCCTCTGTAGTGTGTCATCCATTGCATCTGACACAGCTAACGACTTACACATTTCTGGTAATAAAACACACTGGGGGAAAAAAAAAAAAAAAAAAAAGATTAAACTTCATAGTAGCTCACTGGTACAACGGGCTCCTGGTCTTGCAGTTTCTGATAAAGAGGTCTTCAGCCTGTGTTTCCTCTTTGTCGAGAGGTTTGGGTAGCTTTAATCATCCAGAAAGAAAGCTCTCTGCAAATCAGGAGTTGGCTTGTTCTGGCAAATCTGAAGGTTACAATAACTGTTTCATGGTACTTTTCCTGGTGTTTTCCATTGGAGGATCTCAAAGCATTTATGTTGAGACCATGCATTAAACCTTGCAATGCCTACAGGTGGTCGTTAAGGATTAGTACAGGGGGAGGCAGAGACGCATGGAAGCTAAGCCACTTGCCTGGGGTCACAGAGCAGAGCCAGGAACCACGCACAGATCTCCTGATGCCTGTGCTGCAGAAGAAGGATGGCTTCGTGGCTCAGCTAAGGACATGACCCACAGCTCTGTGAAATATAGGGAAAGACTCTAATTGACTTCAGTGGCTTTGGATCCGACTCAAGCAGATACTGTGCTTTCGTTGCTAGAGAAAACTGGCGCGAGGATGAAGTTCAGCCTTTATTCAGGGGACCAACACAGCTTGTATTTCTCAAAACAGCCCTGGTGCTGGCCCTCCATGAATTCTGTCCAGACCAGATGCTCGCTTGAAAATGTCAGCTAATAAACTGCCCGTCTCTCACAGCGGAGCGGCCCAATTTTGTTTTAAGCACCTTAACAAAAACCAATGTCCTATTCCAAAACCAAAGTGAAAACATCCTTCTCAAATCACAACTCATGCAATGAATACAAACTGCTAAAACAATAGGCTTTTAGAAAATATATTATGGGTTTCTGAGAACTGTGGCTTTCTTCCAATTTTCCTAAGCTACTGATCAAAGGAAATAAGAGCATTATTTGTATTAAAAGCCTAATAAAAATAAATCATTAGCTCAATATGTAATTTATTAAAGATCCTTAATGTTGGGGGAGGGGTTAATATTACTAACAGCATTATAGTCTCCCCAAAATATTTCCAAGAAAGCCTGATGAATGACAAAGAGCTGATGTATCCATGAAAGGAGCACCAGGATCCTGCATTTACTTCAGGGGGGTGGAAAAAGTCTCTGCTTACTCTGATTAATAAAGGAAGAGCTTGCTGATTTGGGGGGACCAAAGCCATGATTCAGAAGTAGCTGCTTTCCCAGGGACAGAGGGTCTGGCAATGCAGAGATGGACCGCGATGGGAACTCACATAGCTTGTGCTCCGGTATTTTATTCGGGGGTACTGCCGTCCTGGCAAACTTGGCGAGGACTGAACGGGAAACCCAAAGAGCGAAAGCCGGGAGTTGCTACAGCAGGAGTGAAAGAGCCAGGCTCTGTAATGAGGGACTGTACCAAACTTGCATCCTCTGAGGATTAGGTACAAAAGAGGACTCGAAACAACACTTAATCGGCGGGCTAAAAAGACTAAGGAACCAAGGCTCATGATTGACTCTGTTGAGTAACAGTCGAAGCGCGTGGCCGGCACGAGCCGAACAGCACAGTAAATGCCTGAAAAAGAAAATTAATGCACCCTAGCTCTACCTCTCTTGGTTCCTATGCTGGTGCCCATCGCTACAGCGTCTGAGTGTTATTTTTTTTTAAACTTGGCATAAACTGGTAAGTATGAACTATAGCAAGCTGTATCATGATCCATGTACCCTGACTGGTAAAGGGTATATACTTTTATAACTCGCTGGGCTTGTTGCTTTAGCGATACAGATTTATATCATCAGGTTTCTGAAATAAATACATTGCCCTCACATTCCACTGTGATATATCCTAAATACCTACTATATTTCTGGTAGTAAACAATCTCCAAGACTCATTTCTTAGAGCAGCAGCAGATGGTCAAGAGCATTTCCTGAAATTGAATATTATAATGAATTTAGGATAGAAAAAAATTTACATAATAATCTTTTTTAGATTCTGATAGTGAAGAAACCTACACAGAAACTTCTTCTTTTCAGCCATTTGAATTAAAGTATAAATCTTCAAGTACTTTAATTATAAACAAACTCTTCTCTATTTCAGATCCATGAAAGAAATTGAAAAATTAACTACCCAGTAAAGCGCAAGGCCACATGTCATGCTTAATTCATCTATGAGTTTAACTCTTGTGACCCGTAGATTTGGCTCACCGAATAGAGGGGGACGGGAATGAGACAGTAAAGGGCTATGCGTGGCAGAATTCAAATAGGGTCTTGCCTGTTGCATTTGATTAGACGGGGAACGTAACCCAGCAAATCACCACTACATCTGAAAACAAAGAGCATGATACTACAAGCCCTTCTCATCAGCGTATTCCCACTGGTTTTTCCATCTATGGGATTGCTAATGGAAGTACAGGCTGTTAGATCAGGACCTATTTTAGGCCTGAATGCTGGCCATCAATACCCTTAGGGTTTGAATGTAATCTTGGGCTAGCCCAGTCGAGAAATAAGAAAATAAAACTTTTACAAAGGGGCGGGGAAAGAGAGAGCGTGTATCTAGTGAGCAGAGTAATGGGGGAGAGCGCCAAGTGTCAGGGGTTGTGCGCTGCACCCTGTCACCAACTTCTGAGCAGGCGTGGATATCATGATAGTATCTGTCATTAGTGACCTTCAGCCACCAGTGTAGTCTCCCTGGACCACAATCTCAGTCGCATGCAACACAGTCTTGCTAACGCATCCTAGATGTTTAATTACACAATTGCACTTTATAGCAACAGCATCATAAAACTAAATCTGAGACTGGGCCAGCACAGCGTGAACAGGCTCAGAGCCAGGTTTTCCATCCTGCAAGTGCAATGAAAAACAGGCCTGTGTCTGAAAGATATTTTTTACCAATGACTCTCAGATACATGAAACAGAGTGCAAGGCACTCACCTTTGACTGTGAAAAAAAGCCCCGAATGGTTGTAAAGCAAGAAAAAAAAACCCACTCTAACTGGCAAGAAGCAGCATAAAGGGGAATGCAGAGCAGGACTTTAAGACCCTGGTCGGTGTACTCTGTAAGCTATATGGAGCCGGGAGCATCTTTTCCTCACGTATATACAGTGCACAGCACAATGGGGTCCTGATCCCTACAGGAGCCTTTGTGTATTACTGCATTAGAAATAACAACAATAGAAAGAAAAAAAAAGTGATACAAATCATCACACAGCACCATCACAAGCATTCACTGATATTAAAGACATCCTGGCATTCTTCAGAGAACTGTAACTTCTTCCAGGAAAGATGAAAGCCAGACAAAATCCATTCAATGAACAACTAACTCAAAGCAGTTCTACTTATACTTAGTATTTACATAAGTATTACAGCATACAAACATTGATTGATTAGTAAAATACTTAAAATACTCCCATCAGGTACATGGGGGAGCATTATCATCTCCAATGTACAGATGGGGAAATGCAGACAGATTCAAGCAACTTGCCCACAGTCATGTTGAGGCAGGAGCAGAGCAGGCCTACTCCTCCGGTTCACAATGCTTTCCGGATAAGTAACAATAATTCAAAAATAACCTGGCTTAGAGAAGTTCATAACATCAACCAGATTGAAACCCATAACAGAGGAATGCTTGAGACACCAACTTCCATAACCATAAATGCCAAATATCACGGCTGGGTAGCAAGCACTCTTGAAGTGCTGCTTCTCTGGTTCAAAGGCACCTGACCTGCAAGTACATCGCAGGCGTGCAAAAGAAGGACTCGTCCAAAGGCACCTGACCTGCAAGTACATCGCAGGTGTGCAACGCAAGGACTCGTGCCCTTGAGAAGGGACTGAGCACAATTTCACTGACTGTAAATAAAGACTAGGGACATGTTCAAAAACACAGAGGATGCAGAGAGGGTGCAAGATCGGCAAGGACAAGCAATACTGTACGCTGGACTCCAAAAGCCCCCCCTACCTGCTTCAAGTCAAGCCTGCAGAAGTTAGCATAAGGGTACAAAATGATAGAAAAAGTAGGGCTGGAAGGGACCTCGGGAAGCGACTTAGTCCAATCCCTGCCCAAGGCAGCATCACCCCTATCCAAACCATCCCGCATGAGTTGCTGGCTAAAATCATCCAGGTACCATGGACAGTGCCTGTGAGCCACAACAGGCTCCTGTAGACGTGCAGCGAGGCTGCTCCGACGTGCCGTAAATCCACTGCATCAGAGTAGACTTGATTAATCGAGTTTTCTGAAGCGTGGAAATGAACGCACTCCAGCAGCCTCCAGTGTCACATGCATCAGCATCCCCGTGCTGAAAAATGGTGGCAAGGCGCTTTGAACTAAAGCTGGTTCAATTAACTTTAAGTTCAAAGCACCCTGCCACCATTTTTCAGCACAGGGATGCTGATACACATGACACTCAGGCACTTCTAATTAGCACAGCCTGCTTTAAAGTGCCCCTCAGTCCGCACCTCCCAGAGCATGTCTATAAACACCCAATGTGGCCCCCAGGCACCAGCATCCCCTACCTTTGCAGGTGACAATATGAAAAAAAAAAATATCAGGAGACCCCTCTAACCCCCAGCTTCACCAGATCAGCCTTTGTACTTCTTTTATTTATCATGAGTCATACTATTATTGTGCGTGCAAAGCTTTATCTGGGTCATGTTTTAAACGTGAAGGAGCTGGGAACTGCTGCAGGTCCACACAGAATTCCTATCGAGTTACCAAGGAACTTGTTGCCTTCCTTTTCCAAATCCAAGAAATGTAAACAATATGGACTGGTTTTCAGTGATAAGGAGCAACCACAGGTCCCGCTGAAAACGGCAGAAGCCGCAGGGGACTCAGCACCTTGGCAAATCAGGCCACATTTCTCCCATTGAAGAAAACAACATAGGTTGCTGCCTTTACTGCTGAACCACAGAAACGTGATCACAGCCAGTACCTGGGCTCAAAAGACCTCCCCTATCAGATGTGCTGCTAACTGGAGCACAAAGCTAGGAGGGAAGTCTCTGAATGGGGAACTTGCACAGTTCAGTTTGTTTTCACTCCCTCATCTGATTAGACAAGTCCTGTCCCTGGCCAAAAGCAGGTGCCATCCACAGGGGGTGAAACACGCCAGCTGATCCATCATGCTCAGACAGGCTTCGGATGGTGGCAATGAAATATAGCGATGAGGTATAGTATTCGATAGGCTCACAGGTGGAAGAACTTTATCTACACAGCCAAGGGAGATGCAACTCCGCCTGGCTGGCTGCAATCCTCAGATTTCAAAAATGCCAAGTTGTAAAGCCCAACAGTAATGCTGACGAGCCTTCACTTACAGCTATGGTTTAAAATGTCCTGGTCGGAATAAAGCATTGGAGCAAAGCCGATCCTGAAAATGTTCAGGCACCACCATGATGGGCTGAGGAACAAGAACCTCGGGAGAAGGGAATATAGAAAAGTCCATGTTGGAAATACTGCTCAGAGATTATCTGCAAGATAGTTTTGCAGTGCTGACTGGATGCAGGCCGCCAGGCGTGGAGGCTGAAGATCTCCGTTCATCTCAGCAACGTACAACTACAGACAGGGCCGTGAACATGTTAGGCATGCAAGTACTGGAAAGGGAACATTATAGTCACTGGCAACTGGATACTGACCTCCAACGGGCGACTCTGAAACTCTCCTCTTCGACTGCTAGTCACCGGCAGTGCTGATCAACAGTACTGTGTAGGGTCCTTGAGGCCTCCATTGCATTGGGTGCTGTGCAACTACAACAGAGAGACATCCCCTGCCCCACAGAGCCTGCAGCCTCAGCCTAGGATAAGCCACTTTTCAGTCCATCCTGCACAGAGCTGCTCTTTTTGCAAGCAGGTTAAAAAAAAAAAAAAGCAAGGAAAGAAGGATGCTCAGGCATGCTAGACACATGAATGGAAGAGGCAGGGAGGAAGGCAGAAAATACAGTAGCAACAAATAGAGAACGGGGCCATGTACAGAAAGAGCAAGAGACAAGATGGAGGAAGTGAAAAGGGGAAATACGGAGGAAAAGCCACAACGGGACTGATGGATAAAAGAGAAATCTTCGGCCTCACCAGGCATGTGGCTTACTGGAGGCATGGGCAAGGCTGGTGGGCACAACAGCCCAGAACAACACAGCTGAAAAACCCTGCAACCAAGCAGCCCCCTCCTAGATCAGACAATCTAAAAATCTGTTACCGGAGCAGGCAGTCTGACCTGGGGGTAGGCAGGGACGGGGAGGTCAGGGGGACGCCCCTCAGGTTCCTTAAAAACAAAAAGGCAAAGAGCAGATGCATCATCTACGCTAAGCACAGCAGCCGGCAGCTGGATACGACCCAGCTCCTCTCCTACACACAAGGATCAGGCATCAAAACCCAGATCAAAACTGTATGAAAACAGAGAGAAAGAGCAGTGCGACTACCAGTTATTGGCAATGAAGCCACTGATGGATCTGTTAAAGGGGGAGAACAATACGTTAGCATGAAACAAGTGGGGGAGCTGTAAGAGAGATCCAAACAGAGCGGCGGTGTCAGGGGAGGGAAGAATTATCTTCCAGTCACTGCTCTGCAAGGATGTCAGAATACATGGGAAATTTTTACTTTAAACCCCCATCCTGCAGGTGTCGAGAGCTTTCCATTTTAGAAAAGCAAATATTTAGCCTAGATAAAGAACTCGGAGAGCGTTTTCCCCAGGTAATACTAGTAACTAAAATAATCACATTCCCTTTGCTGGTTTAATTTTATATTTCCATTTCTACCTTATCTTTTTTCTGCAAGCATCATTAAACCGCACCATAACAAAAATACATGAACTGTTATTCTTTCAAGAGAAGCCATAAACCACCTCAAAGCTTTTCAAGTTTATTCTTATCTCGTACGTTTTCCTCCGGTTCTCTCTTTCCCCCCCCCCCCATGCATTTCAGAAAGGTAGTTTTCCCTAATGTTAAGAATAGTTGCATTGAAAATGAGATGCTGCTTCTGAAAAGCCCCTCTGGAGGATTAAATAAGTAAAATATAGACAGAAAATAAACCGGAACCTTGTTAAAAAAAATTTTGCAACCAGAAATCCTCCTTCACAATAGGTTTGCAATATCACTGAAAAAAATTCCTTAAGTCATACATATGTTCTTAATTCAGGACCCACCGTTAAAAAAAGGCATCAGGGAGGGATCTGAAAGGCCGTTTGGTACCCTTGTTTATATAAAAATGCATATTAGGCCCAGATGCCATCTGAAGTAAAATACTTGTGATATAGTTTGAATAAGCTCCGTTTTGCTGAGAGGTGCTAATGAGGCTAGGTAAAGCTGCGAACATGTTGACAGACACTACCACCTAATTTATTCTGCTGGGTAATACAAATCCTAGCACATCAGACTTGCATCCCTGGTCACTGTTAACTATTATAATGCTGCCAATTCACCTATAATCCATTTTGAAAAATGCAGGGTGCTAGGTTTTTTTCCCCTCCATTCTGTATTACCTACTCCAAGGTTATTCATTGGGCTTTTCAAGAAGCTACGTGTGCCATTACTAAGCTGCCCAGTTCTTCAAAACTGCTGCACAATTCAGGAGAGTTTATATGCTAATAATGATCCCATAGGGAAAGGCCAGAAAAAAGGCAGGAGACATGTCCCTGGTTGTTCCACGAGACTATACAGATGGGTCTGACAGCTGTGCATACTTCTTGATGTGTGTGATTTAGTCACCTTGTGGGTGATCAAACCGTTTACAAGTCCCAAGTTGCAGACCTCAACTCCATGGTTCGGGACATCTCTTCCCTGGTCCACATCTCAGTTCCCACTGCCTACTCCAGCCCTGTGGTCTGCCAGCTCCCACTTCCTTTCATTCTTGCTTTTTGTCCAGGGCTCACTTGCTCACTTTCTCCACCTATGAAATAATGACAATACTTATCCATATACATGCACCGATGTGTGCAGACCATTGATTCTCAACCAGGGTGCTATGCAACGTTAGCGCTGTTAGGTAGGTAAACATGATTCACAAGATCAACCCAGAGATTTCAAACAGGAGTCCATACCATTAACAACGTTTTGACCGGTTTTCTGCAACAGAACAATTACTCTGTTATTTTTCCATAGTGAAAATAGGAGTAAAAACTAAGAGCTGGCATTTTCCAAGGGGTATCTTGAGCCTCAAGCCTGAGTGAACCACTGGTGTAGACAGACAGATGGGCTTGTCTGCATGCAGAGTAATTCAGGAATATTTGTACATGTGGAGACATGCTTAATCTGGCATAGAGAGCCTTGTTCCTTGTGACTGAAGCACTCTATTCTAGAATAAGAGAGTCCACACGTGGACCTATTCAGGAATAGCTACTGATAGTGTAAATATGAGCATCTAGGAGTTTGCCGTTAAAATCAACAGCTCTTCTAGAATAACTCCATGCATGGACACCTTTATTCTGGCACGAGAGTGCCTTAACTAAATAGGAATAAAGCACCCTTATTCTGCAATAAGACTGTCCACACATGAAGCTACCCAAGGATAACTACTTCGCTAACTCCAAATGCACTTTCAAGCGTACAGCTGCTTAAAATCTCAATTTAAAGGAGAAGGGCTACATGGAGAACAGTAAGAAAGAGTGGCCCATAATTCTGGAATAAGCTTTCCTCAGTCCTAAATAGCTTGACCATCTTCTGATATTCAAGGCACATTGTAAGATGCATGTACTTACCCTACCGCAGAGCATGTTGTAAGGGAAATTAGATTTTGGGAGGGAGCTTGGTGCTCCATGGGTTTTCTTTCTGTAATTTGTTGTAGAGATACCCAGGGCCTTGCATCACAGATCTCTCTCATGTTTTATATAAAACAAACTGAAGGTAAGTATCCAGTATTACTGCTTCACACACTTAAACCCACCTTGCAACAATGCCAGGTATAAAATATCATTGCTGCTACACATGCCTAAATCCAAGCCGCAATGAAGCCATTTTTGCACTGAGTTCGTACTTTTCTACAACCGGCGTCCAAAACTGCAGTATTAAAGACAAAAATTCGTAAACTAAGACATTTAAAAACATATTTAAAAAGCAGCAGTTTGTCAAACAGGGGTCAGCAGACTCAACAATTTCAGGGGACCCATCTCAGCATCTACATGACATAAGGGATCAAATTCTCAGATCTTCAAAGAAAACAGCTGACCCATCACTTACCGAGCATACAAAAAACACTGCTGATTTTGCAGCTTCTAAAATGGGCAACAAAAAAAAAACCTGGCAGGTCTAACTTTACATCAATTCATGCTGTACTGTTACACTTAAAGTATATAAACTATTGATTATAAGCAAGTATTGTTTGCAGCTCAATTACCTTTACCCATATTTTAAGTCACGCAGTAGGTAAATAAGGAATGACTGGTTAATATAGACACGCCATTAACATGCGCTCCATCTTGCACTCAGAGGAGAAAAAAAAAATCTCAACAAGCAAAAAAAAAAAAAGATGCAAGGAGGGTAATTATACTTGAACCCCAGCATCTCTCTCAAAGACCCTTGGTTTCAGTAAATGCTGCACACTGCACTTACTTTAAATGTATACAGTTGGTTATCAAAGTAATTCTCGTGATAAAGAACGGCGGCACTGAAAGCTCTTCACAGGACAGAATCCGTGATCAGCTTTTTTTTGTTGCTCTTAAAGGGCACAATTGTTGCATCTCATTGAGCGACAGCACTTTCACAGGCTGCACAAGAGAGACGGATAGATGGACAAACAACAGACAGGCAGGCGTGAACCTCCTTTGAGATATCAGTCACAATGATTAAACTTTGCCTATCAGTCTTAATTCAGTCCCCATCAGCATAATATCTGAATGTTGCACGCTCTTTAATGTAGTCATCCTTACTGCAATACAAGGAGCTAGGGAAGTGCTCGTATTCCCATTAAACAGATAGGGAATTGAGACAGAATGAATGCCTTGCCTGCAGTCATAAAGCAAGCCCATAGTAGAGAACTGAACTCGTGCCTCTGAAAGCCCATGCTGGCAACCCAAAAGCTGTGACATCTTTCCTTTCTACCATCTTTACCAGGGTGCTGAGGTTGATTCACCTCTCAAGGAGCACTATCCAACAAAAAAATGGGTCACATTCAAAACAGGATTTCACAAATTCTTAGGATACAAATATCCTCACACTTACACCAACTTTAACACGGGCTTGAACAAGAAACAATGGTCTCAAGTTCCAGCAAGGGAAGTTGAGGTTAGATATTGGGACCAATTTTCCCACTAGGAGGTTAGTAAAACACTGGCACAGGTTACCCAGAGAGGTGGTGGAAGCTGCATCCTTGGAGGTTTTTAAGACCCAGCCTGAGAAAGCTTAGGCTGGGATGATGTAGTTGGGGCTGGTCCTGCTTGGAGCATGGGGTTGGACTAGATGTGACCTCCTGAAGTCCCTCCCAACCCTCATTTTCTGTGATTATGGATTTTAACAAAGCTACTCCTGATTTTCACTGGTCCGAGAAAGATCAGTACCAGGCATTGAACAGCTGCCTCATTTTTATTAATCTTGCCAAAAATGCAACATTTTAGAGTATGCTGTGCTGCCTGTGTCAAAGAGTACTGTGCTTTTTCACGTGGCTTTAAAATAATGCAGAAATCTCAGGCCAAGGAATTTCTCTAAATTAGGATTTTCTACTGAAACGAACCAAATTCAGGAAGCAAAATCAGTCTCAAAGGAAGATTCATCCCACAGGCATTTAGGATTAACTGCAGGTTTCCTTGAGGAATGTGGATTGACTTCCAACATGATCTGGATAGGCAAGCAGGTTGGGTGGCATGACATAAGATTAGACTGGGAAATCCTTTAACTTCAACTGGGTTTTATTTCACAACCTTCAAAATGGGGATTATCCAGAAACTAGCTCAACCCCTGGGGCCAGTCTGATCTGAATGGAAGAGCTGCAGAGTAGTTTTTCCACATTCGTTTCAAGTATACCCGAATGGGAGCCCAAATGGTATGATGAACCACATCTCATTTTAATCTTTTTTTCTGGGAACAGTGAATATACCCAGTTTTGGTCAGCAAGCAATTTTTTAGCGTGGCTGGTTGCTCTTAATTAACAAGTTCACTAAGCACCAACAGCTTTGTGAAGGGCAGCTACAATGAAAGCTATTAAACAGGATAGTCGCAGATGTATCCTTTGAAATCCTTACACCAATGACGGCTGATGCTAGAAGGCACAACAGGAGATGGATTAGGCTAGACATGCCCTGTACGTATACTCTCCCTCCTCAGCATCCACTATTTTCCATTGTCGGAGACAGGAGACTGGCTACATGGACCACTGGTCAGACTCAGGATGACATTTCCTCTGTTTTTATCCTGGAAACAAAATAACACGCTCTGTGACATAAACCAATGCAAGCAACATGCAATTGTAGTAAGGGTGAAACACCACATTTTCCCCAAATTTAAGCACAAATGTAATTAGTCCTGGTAAGTCCAAGATGCTCTTAACAACAGTGTGCACTTCCTGAGCAACTTCCATTGAAGCATCTTAAGATATTTATAAATGTTGGGCTGGGATCATAAATGGAGCGAAGCACCGAAACTCACTGAAAAGTCAGCGGCTAACTCCTCCAGACTGTCTTGAAAACCGGTCTTTTTAATTAAAACTCGTAAAATCCTTATTTTAGCATCAGTGGAAATGAAGTACAACGAGGTTAAATAATCTTTTCCTAGAGCCGAAGAGCCTTCTGACCTTCTGTATCAAAAAAAGGACGCCCTTTAATGTTAACATCAGTGCAAAATGAGATGCATGTATGCAGCATATCATGAAAATCTGCCGAGAGTAAACAAAAAGTGATCTTATACAATATTTGAGTAACAAATTTTACAGAGAATAAATATCACGCTTCAATTTCATGGTAACTTAAGGAGGTTTACTGACAAATACCATGGTTTTTACATGCGTCTACCAATTACGGAGCAATTACATGTAACCTAGATCTGGAGGACATACATTTGAGATGCAGTATATTCCAGTGTATGTTAAAAGAAGAAGACAGCTAATAAAAAACCCACTTTCCTTTAAAAAAAACCCCAAAAAACCCCAGCCTTGCCATCAGAATCCATGCACTATTATATTCCTGTGTGACACTGTTCCAACTCAACATCAATATCAAACTGAAAGCAAGCACTGTCATTTCATTAACACATCAGTTGTGGGATGATCAATAAAAATTTACTTTAAATCATGCCATATGTTGCTTCCAACAAACTTTTATTATTCAGATCCATCAGTTTGTACCTCAACCCCCATGCAATTAAATCCCATTTAGCAGTGAGGACCTTTTCATTTGAACTTGTCATTCCTACAGCTGGTTTGGAGTTTAACAGCACTTTTAAATAATGGAAACAAAATGTTCTGTGAATTAATGGTGGGGCATGGAGAAGCCTCCATCGGGAAATTCCTTCCATACTCCGCTCCTGATGGCAAAATATATGCATGCTAAAAAAAAAAAAAAGAAAAAGGGGGAGAAAAAAAAAGTGCAGGCACATTTTAACATGTTGTAGCATATTTGTAAACATCGTTAATCATGGATTAGCAGATGGTAATGTTAATTGCACCTGTGGAAGTAACAAGACCTCAAGGTTGATTACATTTACAAACTCCGATTATCACTATGGTGCGGCTGGAGGATTCAACACAGTACCCAGAGGTATCATTTATTCAGGTAGAACAGTCTGCAAAATGAATCAACAAGCAATATTTTCATCACAGCCTCTTTATAAAGCTGTCACAAACAAACATGGGACAATTAACACTGGCAGAGACCTGGGGTACTGGAGGGGTGGGCTGTTGTGTTCAATAAACTTGATTCTGCTACAATTAAAAAAGGCCAATTATACAGGCCTCTTGTAAATAAACTCTGAAAAAAGTTTGAAGAACTTTTTAAAAAGGTTTCGAAGGCCCCCATCCCTGGGATATGCTTCTGTACAAAGCCACTAAAAAAAATAAAAATAAAAACAGGCTTAATACAATGGGATGAGGGCTGCACAACCCAATCGGTTACTTCAGGAGTTAGGGTGAAAACGGAGATGTCGGTAGAATAAAATGCGCATCCATTTTTGGGCCCTGGATAAATACATATAGGCCAGATCCTTGATGACAGCCAGGGGTATGGGCTGCAGCCGTGTTGGTCTAAGGACACAGGCAGACAAGGTTCTTCGGGTAAATCTGATCTCTTTTATCAGACCAACTCAAATAGTAAAGAAGACCTTGCATGCCAGCCTCTGGCCTCTTTACTATTCATACCGTCCAGGAGGAGCACACGCTAACTGCAGATGCTTCCTCAGCCTGACGAAAGGTGTTTATACCCAAAAGCTTGCAAAGAAGATTTTTTCCAACTATATGAGCTGGTCTGATAAAAGATATCAGATTTACCCAAAGAACTTGTCTGCCTAATTAGCAATTAGTGCTTTGAAGATAGGAAGTGCCGGTGTCAAACCGAGCCAGGTTGATAGTGCCCAAAGGTTATTTAAGGTTGTTAGTTGTAGCCATGTTGATCTAAGGACATAAGCAGACAAGGGTCTTTGGGTAAATCTGGTCTCTTTTATTAGACCAGCTCAAATAATGATGATAAGAGCCAGGCACCGATATATGTTAAAGGCATCTGAGCATGTGATTCCCTCTAAATACGGTCTTATGGCCCACTGAAGTCTACGCAACTGAAAGCCCGAGCTTAAGTACTTCCTAAAACACAAAGAAACATCAGTACTTGTTAAGATTTGCAGTGGGTTAGTGCCAGGGAAGTATTGGAAAAGGGCAGGAAAGATGCCTCCTGCCCCAAAGGAAGCTAAAGGAAAGGGGGATTGGTGCAAACAAACTGATGAGAAGATGCACAAGGAAAATGCAAGTAAGAACGATAGGCAACAATCTCCGCTCACCAACAGCCCAACCATCGCCAGGTTTCCTGTTGTGTTTACAGCACAGCATTAAGATTTAAGCATGTGGGTAATGTACTTTCCTGAATTGGACCCATTAATATTAAAGGGAATTGGGTGTCTCAGCCCTCTCAACAGCTTTGAAATTCTCAGCCTTCAAATAAATCTCCTTCCCTTTTTCACCACCTGTCTGGGCGGGTTACTCTTTGCACATCACTCATTTTGAACAACCAAAATAGACAGACGCATTTCTCTTTTACTTTATAGTCTCCCTCTTTTACTTTATAGTCCAGGCAGTTCTCCAGCACAAAGACGATGCCAAGACATTTCCTACCATGGCCAAAGAAAAATTAGACGCGTTTAAAACACCGTACACCTTTACAATAACATTTGAATTCAGTCCCATCTTCAGAAATAACGTCCACTTGAGTACGTTTAATCTCATCGAGGAGTTAAAACGTAGCGTTGTTGTGGTCCTAATCACCAGGCGCTGTGACAACAACAAGATACTTTCTGCCCCAACAAATTAACGAATTAACAATCCCAAAACTCGTGCAAATCTCATTAGGACAAATTACTGATTTTATGGCAGAGGGGTAGCAGTTGTTCTCGTTAAACAAAAAACTTACATTTTGCACTTAACGTTCAATTGTGTCATTAAACAATGGCTCACTTGCATTGTAAAGGTTAGACTAAGAAAACACGCGCTAGGCTTTGTTTGGCTAAAAGTGTCAAAATGAACACATAATATCTACTGAGCTCACTGGGACACATATTTTACCATTGTGCTTTGAGAGACGCTTTGATTATTGAGAAATCATTTTAGAAGGGCAATTACTAAATTTTAAAATCAATTTGGTAAATATGTTTCTGAAAATAATCTATGACAAGCAGCAGGGAAGGAAGAATTGACTTTCAAATTACACATCCACACACGCGCGCACTTTATTCATATCTAAGTATCAAAGAGGTTGTATGTACAAACAGAAGTAATCAGGCAACATGTTTTGATCTTGCTGATGTACACAAAAAAATGACAATTAATGCCCTCCTTTATGATATAAAGCTGGGAGGTTTTTTGTTGGGTTTTTTTTTTTTTACAGTTGTATTACAGGGACAATTATATTCAGGCTTAAGGCTAAAAATAATGAAAGACTATAAAAACTACATTTTAACATTTAAAAAAACCCAGGAAATTAACTGGAGAAGCAGGCAATGATCCACTTAATGGATCGTATTTATTAAATCGGGCACACAGCTCAGTCTCAAATGCTGTGATCCTGGCAGGGTCCATACGCCCTGGGATCCTCTTGATTTCAGGGGGAGCGGAGGTTGCTCAGCACTTTGCAAAGGGCTCTGGGCATCTTGCAGGATAGGGTTCAAAATAAGAGAGAAATTCTGACGATCTGCTTTGGTAAATTATTGCGACTATCCCAGCAGCGTGGTCAATCGCTGCACTGAAGAGCCATGCATCTTAGCCCAGCGGAAAAGGAGCCAGAGTTATCAGAAGACAAATCCGCGTTACGCAGATTTAGAAAAGCAATGGAGACCCCTGGTAAACTGAGAACGCAGTCCCAACTGAGGGCAAACATGCCTGCAATAACTGTAATACAGTACGTATAAATATAAGAATCGGCACGCAATTGAGAACTGCTCTGCCTATTTGGATTATGCCCATACTCACACACAGGTGCACGTCCTCCCCAATTCATCCCTGAACCCCACGCCGGCATGGGTTGCAAAACAGTCACTAGCACACCATGTGCATCGCTATAACAATTCAGCAGTGTGTTAATAGAAGGCCTCATTAAAAATGTTATAAAGTATTGTTGCCACCGTAAAGTGAAGGCTGCACGCTTCACCCACCCCTGGGATCCGCTGCTGTCAAAGCAAGGTACCACATAGGAAAAAAGACCACGAGGATGATCAACAAAAGACAATGAGGCATAAGAGTCCGCTGGGGTTTTTTTAGTAACTATTACTGAACTACAAGACAAAATTATTCGGGGGGGAGAAGGGAGGGTTGCTTGTCTTTTCAATGCGCCCACGCAGAATAGAGAGATCAATTACATTTATTAAATACTGTCCTTAAGTCATGAAAACCTCAGTGCATCTAAAATGAGGCTGAAAAAAAAAATCATTTATATCTGTACGTGCAACAGGAAACAACCAAGCACCGGCCAAAGGGACCTCCCAGGTGTTTCCCATCTCTAAAATCTTTGACAGATGCAATGGGCCAAGAGCCAGCTTTTATTTGCCTTGCTGTTGTGAGACGTTATGATTGACTTCTACGGGTCAGAGGAGCAAGACGTGGTGCTGAATTCTCACACCCGGACCCCATCCATACTCCCATGACCTCTCACGTCCCTCCAAATTCATTCTTCCTATACCTTTGGCACCCCGACACATTAGGGAGTCGGGACTGGGTCTCCAGAGCAGACGGAAGGAACCGTGGGGCAATCGGGAGTAACGACAGGATGATAACACGGCGGTGCAACCTCCCAAAAGTTCCCATCAGCCTCCACTCACCTGAAAAGGTTGATCAAAATCACTGAGGATATCGAGTTTGCAAAGCACTCTGGGAGCCTTCAGGAATAGGGTGAAGCAACTGCCCAATATATTCACGTTACTGACAACTTCCTCCTCTTTAATGCAACTTTGCACTGCTGTTCTTACACTTGAGGTTATCTTCCAGCACACATGTAGGAATAAACCTAAGGAAATGTCCCTCACTTTCCAACTTATTACATAAAAAAAACCCCAACCTAATACAAAGTAAGAAAACAATAAACCTACCTGTATGTCCAGAATAAAGCCTAGGCTTTATTTTCATCGCCTGATGTTAACAAGGATGGATTTTGTTTGCTTCTGTCTCTAGAATCCTCTCTTTCCTCTAAAAAGGAGAAAATGTATATCATGGGCACCACCTAATGGACAGAACAAGGGTTTTTCTTAAAACTAACCTGAAATACAGGGGAAGATTCATATGAACCTTTCTTCATTCCCAGTCATTTTTTATGACAATATTAAAACTTGACTCATTCTGCACAGGAAACTAAAATGTTATATATCTACCCCAGAAAGCATTACTTCTCTCAATCAAGCAGTTGTTTCAATGTCATCTTTTAGATGGCTGTCACCTCTAAACCTTCCCGGCTACAAAAATGCCAAGTTTCACAAAACCATAACTTTTGCTGGGCTTCCCCCCCCCACTGCTTTCTGTACAGGGTGGAGTAGACGATCTAATGGAGGACAACTCATTTTATTTGCAACGGTGGTGAGTAACCTCATCTCCCATGGACTGCACTAAGAGCCTCAAGTACTCAACACCCTTGAAATTCAGGCCAAATAATGGGAAAATGTCAAAGGTCCAACATGAAAAATTATGCCTACCTAGGTTTTATTTCCTCGCATTGCATTACAGTACCCTCTTACAGGGCTAAAAACCAGACTGAGACTCCAGTATCCGAGGCACTGTGCAAACAGAGACGGTCCTAGGACAAAAGGCCTGCAATCTAAATAAGCAGGAGGAAGACTGGAAGCGTTGGTTGTCCTCATCTTACAAACAGGACACTAAGGTACAATGAGTTTAAGTGACTTGCCCAGGGTCACACACAAGGCTGCGACACTGAGAGATGGAACCTGAAGTACCAGTGCACTGCCTTAACCCTGAGGCTCTTTTTCCTCCCTTGTCTTGTCTACATGGGCAAATTGGAAAGGCTTACATTACATCAGCCCTTAGGCTGAATATGGTGAAATCTGTGTCAGCACGTATGGTCGCTCCTACTTTGGTTTAAGAGGGGCTTGCTTTCATTTAACTTAGCCCTGTTCTCAATTTAACTTACACAGGATGCTTCTCTCTTATACTAAAATAAGTAAGTGCACACCGGGGTTTGGACCCAATTAGCTAAATCAGTTTAAATTCAGACCTCAGATTATACTGGTGTAACTTTCCCAGCAAGACAAGTTCTCCATCTGATTAAAAAATATAGAGATCCTCTCTTTGGAAAAACGATTTAAAGCAATGCTTTAAGAAATGCCAAGAGCAAGGATTTACAACTAAGGCTAGTCAGGGGGACCCTTCTATGAGTTGTACCAGACAGGTTATTTAGATGTCTGCTGCAAAGGAAAAATGAAGTGCGCAAAGTGGCCACAGGACAATTCAATTCTGGAGAACGCTTGGCAGGTTAGTTTCAAAAGCAAGGCACAAGCCAATGAACTTTGCTGGCACAAGGCTCCAGGGCTGGATTCCCGTTTTTTTTTTTGGTTAGTTGTGTGCTTCATCAAAGTTTTAAGGAAACCAGAGAGTGCCAGACCTAATGTCAAAAAGACAAGCAAAAGCATCAAGCGGGAGGGATATGCCTCGTGTAATGTGAACAAAAATCAGAAGAGAACAGCACCTGAGCGCGCAGCAGGTTATGACGTCTCTTTGCAGCTTTCAGTTGCAAGGTATCCACCTAAAGGCAATACATCACGGCAACACCTCTCTGCAGAGACCCAAAGAAAAAGAAACCTCAGCTGCGTGGCAAGAACCGGCACGCAGAATGATCAAGAGGGAGGGAAACGATGGACGTTCTTGCCGCAAATTTAAGACTGTGAGCCAGAATCTGTTGGCATAAACCCACGTAGATACCCCGTGCCAGCAGCCAGTTTGCCAAATCCCCGTTGACATCAGTGGGAGCTTGGAACATATTAAAAAACCCACAGGATCCAGCCCTGGCGTAACCACTCCAGAGAGGGGCACCGACAAGCAGAACTACAAAAAGAAAAAGCACTGGTCACTTAAAGGTTCCCTAAAGGCACCCTAACCTTCATCTCTGCTTCAACACAGGGATGCTGCAAAGAAGTAGTCTCATAGCAGCTAATACCACTCCGAGCACCCTCAAAATGGGATTCAGTTGCAAGTAAACCTGCTGGGCGAGTGCCTACACAACTACCAAAAAAACCCAATGCACTCTTCTCCAGCCAGCAGATCTGAAGTCGGTTGTCACCTTCAAAAGCTCATGCTTCTGAACCAGTTAGTCTCTAAGGGCACCCAGAGATGGGATGAACCTTTGCTCCGATGCATGCTGATTAGCACGTGTCGGAGCAGACTCGATCATGGAGTCTGCTGGAGCATGCTAATTAGCGTGCTCCAGCCGCCTCCGCGTCACGTGTACTCAGCAGTCCCGCACTTCAAAATGGTGGCAGAGGTGCTTTAACTAAAGCTCGTCAAATGCTGAGAGCCGCTCTAATTAAAGCGCTTCCACCCCGGAGCATGTGTCTAGAGGCCCTCAGGTGCCACCCTACGTGACTTCAGATTAAGGCAGCTACCTCTGGCAAGGAGACAGAACAAAAGCTGGGCTGGCAGAAAACACAGCTGCCAAAGACTGGAACCAGCAACTGACCTGAAACAGCTGAAAAAAAAAAAAAATCTTTCACATTCACAGACCAGAGTTTACAGATTTCATTTAGCTCAATGGAAAGTCCTAATTAGTCACTCAGAGTGATTTAGCTGCTCATTTGGAAGCGAGGGGAGGGAGTAAACTGAATTGTTTGAAATTATCCCTAAAGGGCACTGTAAATTAAGTGTTAATGAGGGATCCTATGCAAAGGGCCACAGTAACTAAATAAAATAATCTAGGTGCTAAGTGATAACATTCATTTGCTTCTCAATAATTTAGCAAGTGTAGTTTTCAAACAAGAAACATTGGCAGAGGAAACCTCCGTCCCCACACCCTGCAAATGCTGAATGCCCTGGATCCCACTGACTTCAGTGGGAGTGGAAGGTGCTGGGCTGGGGCTCAGTCCCCAACAGGATCAGGTCCATAATGCAAAGGGAACATTCACAATACGAATGAAAAAACATGCTGGTGACTCCCAGCTCTCATTCCTCACCTGCAGCCAACACAAATATGTCATGTCCCATTTCACTAATGGGGCACTTGATTTACATAGGAGAAAAAAACAAAAAGACCATTGCAAGCCTACAACAAATCTTCCAGAGGTTTTATTTTAGTGGGCTCCATTTATTTTCTCCTCAGGTGAATTTAGCAGCAGGTCACATCTATCAGAGCACTGAGTTCACACCCCTCTTTATCAGTCAAATTCAATGCAACACTTTTTCAGAAGTTTAAACAATAGAGTGGGAAATAGCATCGTCCTGCGAAGAACATACACAACATGGACCAGACTCTGCACTCCTTACTGTGCTAAGGCTCTCAATGAGCCTGGTTATCATTTACCTCATTTGCACTGGTTTCCATTATTATAAGTGAGCACATAAGGCTTGTTGCTTTTGGTGGATGCTTTGCCTCAGTTAAGACTGAAGGATTTGGCTTTTTGGTTTTAAAGGCTACACCTTTCTTTGTTGCATCCTCTATTTGTCTTTTCTCTTGAAGTTCAGATATGTAAGAACTAGGACTATTCAGCAGCCTGTACGTGCAGTCTGAAGAGGCAGGTGTATTCGATGCTCAGGTGCAATTGTGTGCAGACGCAGACTGGATTCTGGGACTCCCGTGGGCATAACTGGGAAGCTTTTAAATTTTACGGTAAATATTCCCCTGGAGGAGGCTCAATGATTACAGTCTCCTTAGCTCGCAGCTGTGCAAAGACTGGAAACCTGCCTAAAAGCTGCATCTGCATATCCACCTGTATCGACCACCAACGAAACCACGCACCACTGAACACTTCTGCTTCTTAAATAGGCTGGATTTCAAAAGATGTGCACAATTCAGGGTGAAATTGCATTGTGTTGCTTTGCTTTTTGCCTCAGTATGGAATGCAAGAGGATCCCTGCAAGAAAAGAAAATGGAGTCATTAGCTGAAAAAGAAGCATCCTGCAGATCCTGGTTTTTCAAAGAAACGTGACTTGCAAATATTTTTTGCACAGATGCTGGTTTACCAGTAGCTACGGAGACATTTAATGAATCCAGTCCAGGATGCAAGGCTATTCCAGGGGGGATGGACAGCATCTTGTGGCACAAGCTTCGCGTCCCTGGGGAAAGTCCACTGGCTTCATTCCCTGCAGAACAAAGATACTGGTCATTGGTTCATGGACTCCTGGAGCCAATAAGGCAGGTTTCTGCAGCTCTGACACCCATTTCTCAATGAAACTGCTTTCCTACACAAAACCTCAGTCCCAATCTTGCAAACACTCACATTAGCAACCCCATGGACTCTAGCAGACCACCCAGAATCAAGAGCAACTCCCAGAAGTCATCCAGAAAAACACATCAAGCCAAACTGCATGGTTTTATTGGCTTTCCAGTTGTCCACGGAGTTTGAGTGTGCATTAATACTCAGCACCTCTGCAGCACCTGCCATCAGAAGTTCATACCACTAATACAAAGATCCATGGGATTCCTTCCCCACTAACCTTATCGATGTGCTGGAAAGCAAAGCTGACTAGGTACATCCTACTGTCCATCACTTGAGGCTAGATATAGGACTTAGCAAACCAAGGGTCTGATCTGATCCAGCAAATCTTTTATCCCTATTGATAGTGACTGGTTCAGCCTTCCTAATACACAGTATTACCAGCTGGGTGCAACTAACGCAGAGCTTAACCAGCGACTTCAATTGATTAGTTGTTAAACCATCCAATAGCCCTGATATGTTTGTCCCGATACACTAGTGAAACAGAGTTGAAATCTATCCCCAGTCATTAGCAGTGGTTTGCTTTGCACTGTCACACAGGAAAATGGAACAGGAGAGGCTTAAAACAACCCCACATGTAGACACAAAACACACACAGTGCATGGGCGGAGTAGCCCAATACCATTTCGAACTCCAGATCAGCTACATTACGCAAAGGCTTTTTCAAGACATAAGTGGAAAATAGTAAATGCAATAAGACATGGTCCCTGGTCTGCATCTAACATAACAGACCCATCGCAGAGGAAGCCAACCATCCTTGTAGACGGCCTCACCATAACTATAGAGAGAAGCCACCTCTACTGGCTTCTGACCTCACTACTCAGCTGTCATACATGCTGGAAATGTTAATTATGTGCACACCTCCATCTCCATCAGCAGATGAGGTCGTCAAAGCTGTCCATCTAAGGTATAATCCCCAGTTACCTGGTACACAAATATCTTAGCATTTCAGCACCTCACAATACCCTTGCAAGGTATTTATCTACATTGTACGGGAGGGAAACTGAACGAAGACCCTGTCTACACACCAAAGAGTTGGCTGGTTTAATCTATACTGGCAGCACCTCTTAGGTAGGCATGTTATATCAGAAGAGCGTTTTTGCCAATATTACGTATACCAGATCATAGGAAAGTAGGGCTGGAAGGGACCTCATGAGGTCATCCGCCCCTGCCCAAGGCAGGGGCATCCTCGACTAATCCATCCCAGCCAACTCAGTTCCACGAGTGAAGTATGTTAATGCAGGCAAAAGTGCTTTTCTCCTGGCATAAGTGCATCTACAACAGGGTTTCTGCCGATACACAAATACTATGGGTGGGGGAGGAATTCACGTCCCTATGCAACACTACTGTACTAGCAAAAGTTTACAGTGCGGACCAGACCTAAGTGACTTACTCAAGGTCAAACAGCAAGTCAGTGGCAGAGCAGGGACCTGAAGATGGCTAACAGAACATCCTTTCCCCCGGCAATAGCGGAGGACAGGAAAAATTTCATCTTCCCTTCTTCTTTCTTGGCTTAACACAGAAAAAAGTCTTCTTTTCATTTGTTGCCTCAGTTTTTGAGCTCATCTTGTGGGATTCCTTCACTGGGACAGTGGAGATCACTGAAGGTATCGTGTTTCCTGGAACACCCCCTTTTCTTTTGCTGATAAGGGTCTTACGATTTTGCTTCCAGGTCTTGCAAAGGTTTTTATGGCCTCAGCTATTTAAAATAATTAGGATCCATAAATTCAGGCCAAAAAGACTTCTAGATAGAGAGTGACATGTGGGAGAGAGTGTCGATTGAATCACGTAAAATCCTCATTTATACTGGCGCAGGGAACATTCACCACTGCCCCTCTTTGCTTTCCATCTCAGGTTGTCTCCTAGTGATAATGCAGCTGAAATGCAACTGTAGGATCCCCTGCACTACAAGCCACTAGTGTCATATTTTTCAGGGCTGGGCCAGATTTCTCCAAGGGCTGCTAATGGTGGGGATAGGGTCTTTCCTCTCACCACACTAGCCAAGACACCATGCACCATCTACTCCGGCATCCTGTCTCTAATGACAACACCTGATGCTTCAGATGAAGGTACCAGAAACCTTTTAATACCAAAGAGTTAGAAGCTGAAAAATGAGGTTTACCCTCTCTTCCAGAATTAATGCTGGCATTAACAATTGTGGCTCTGGATTGTTCCAGTGCAGCCAAACGAAGACAAAAAGATGATGGGTGTTCGGTGGCTGGCGTGGCATAAGCATCTTAATAAAATCAACACCACTAAGGGTATGAATGGGCTCCCTCATTCAGTGTCAGCTTTCAGCCCAGAGAAGGAAAGGGTATGGAAAGCAAATTACCCTCTTGCTCACACTGCTCGGACAAGGAAGGATGCTCATCTAGTCCCTGCCCATAAAAGCCCTTCAGTCTTTAGGCAGACAAGGTTCCTTGGGCAAATTTGATCTCTTTTATTAGACCAACCCAAATAGTTGGAGAATAGTTAGTCTTTAGGGCACTCAGCCCATCCCTGCAGGCACAGACCTTGCACACGGACAGCCTGGAGAAGCATTGCTCCAACCATGCCCTTTGGCAAGCAAGCGAGGTTAATGAGGATGCTGGGCAGACGGATTCAAACTGATGACACTTTTCTTGTTACAAGAATCCGTACCGAACACAGGAAGCTCGGTCCTGTGCTAATTTATTTCCACTCTTCCCTATTGCTGCCACAGGTATACAACAGCTACATATTTAGATCCAGGATACTTCTTCAAACAACCCCAGTAGCACACTACTCCATAATGCTCAATTTTCTTTCCCAGGAAGAGTTAGTGCTCAGCAGAGAGTTGAAATCATTACAGTAGTAAGGTTTGGGACCTCTTTGCAAGCTTCTACCAATCAGCCTCCAATCTCCCCTGACAAAAGAATATTTGGACTTTTTCCTGGAGAAATCTCTCATAATTCAAGGTAATGACACTACTGTCACTCTCTCCCCCTTCCTTCCCCTTGCTGTTGTCGTCGTTTCTGGCACGTATTTCTTTGTGGCCCATCATCTGTGTTGCCAGCCCTTCTATTCCCTCTGTAATATAGCACCACACATCTTGTCGAGATGCCAGATCTCCTGTGTCGTCCTGTCAGTATTTCCAGGAGTTCAATAAACATTTTAATTAAAGAAACGTCTTCAGAGCCAAGTAAATGATAGCACTGTGCCGGATTACAGCCCCTCCATGGCCAATCATCAGCATGACATTACCTTTCCGCATAATGGCTTGAACCACCTTCGCTGCCTGCTGGCATGGTGCAGACAGGCTTCCGCGTGACTCGAGAAGGCTTTCCACGAAGGCCGGCACAAAACAGCATGAAGCCCACCTGCTTGTTCACACTGCGCTAATGACCATCTCCCTCACAAATTTCACTTGGCCCCCACCTGAGCCCCTTAAACATTTAGGGATGGATGTATCCAGCTAAACAAGCAGCTTCCTTTCCGCTACTACAAGGGTTCAGTCCACATCAGGATCAAGACCCAATTTCCATCGCTACCTCTCTGACTGCTCCCATTCACTGAGCAAACAGGAATTTTGGCCTTTTGGGGCGGTCAATCGAGTATTTTTGCCAAGCTAAATTTCACTGTTTTAGTGAAACAGTTCTTTGCACTATCGAATGCCCTGTTGCTCTCACATCTCACTCACCACTAGGCACAACACAATCAGCAAAGGGCCAGCAACTTTCCACAAGCTTCGCTTTGTCACAGTCACATCACAGGCACCTCAGCTCTGACCGGTGCTTTTATGATACCGAGGACTCCTGGATTATTGAATTAGCCCGGAAAACCAGATCATCTCATTTATAAACTTACTAAACTCCATCTTAAAACTAGTTAGGTGTTTTGCTCCCATTGCTCCTCTTGGAAGGCAGTTACAGATGCTCACTTCTCAATAGTTTGAAGCCTTCTTCTAATCTCCAGACTAAATTTATTCCTGCACTGTTTATATCCATTTATTCTATTATTTGGGGCCTAGCTTGTTCCCAGACTGAAGGCCCTAAAGAAGAGTTCATGTAAGGAAGACAACCCAGATGCAACAGCTTCATATGGACGCTAGATTAAGTAGTAAAAGTCTCCACATCATTCACTCACACACCTTTACCCCAATATAAGTTCTGCAAAGTGAAGTACCTAGGACTAAAACAGTGGGTTTTTCCCATTGAAAGTCTAAGCAGTCGACGACAGGGATATTTCCTTCGACCTCAGATTTGCTGACAGTTCCTACGACTTCCCAGCATGCTTCAATTTTAGCCTTAAAAAGAAAGAAAGGGGGGAATATTTGTAAACATCAGTTTTTCCAAACTCAAGACAAATACACATACATGTGCCCATGACATTTATTAAATTTTGCAACAAATACACAGCTGACTTGCTTTCTGTCTGTTAGCTCAACATGTGCTGGATGTTTCACCCTGAAAAGTTGGGTCCAGCTATCCCCTGAAAACCCTCCCAGCAATCATTCAGATCTTCTGGCCAAAGAAGTGCTTTTGCTGGTAGCAATTACTCTAGTCCAGCCAGCAAAATAAACGGACCAGCAAAGAAAACCAAAATGTTTTTCCAGCATAGCTGCATTGACCCCAAAGCTTTTGCCAGCGGAGCTGTCAGGAAAATGTTATGCCTCTACCTGCCGGAGGGATGCTGGCCACACTCTTATGGGTAGATTAGCCTTAAGCCTCAGCCAGAATTTTTAAACAGGGGTCCCTTAAATAACTAACCTGATTTCCAAAAGTGCTGAGCACACACAGTTCCTCATGACCTCATCTCACTAGCAGGCCCTTACTCTTATTGAATGGTAACTTAGGAGATGAGCAGCCACGGTTTATTTTACAAAGGCTCAGCCTTAATTATCAGGCTGGGGTCCCTTACTGGACAATCCACTTTAGTGATAATCAAGCTGCTGCTCCTTGCCAGCCCCATTTCCTGTGAAATCTGCCATTTTTACACTGCACTACATCTAATTTACGCCCATGTGATGCCACAGGTTAGGCTGGCCAATTTGGGTCCAATTAAATGGACTGCAACAATGGCCCTGAATGTTAATAATTTGAGCTTTATAGGAACAAAGTGATTCTTCCAGGTGTTTCAATTAAATATCAATATCTTTTATGGGCTTTTTATTTCATCATCATCCAGAGTGCTGACTGCCACAGACCTAGGGTGCAGCTGGACGTGGTTTCTGGCACTGCACGGGAAGAAAGGGAGCCAGATATCTTGGCAGCCCTCTTGTGCTTTAGACAAAATATGCAGGAGGAAAAATGCAGAAATGTGTGCAACCCCCCTCAGATTTTGCTGTCACAAACTCCAAAATTCATTAGACAGCACACAACTGCGAGTGAAAAGTGAGAACAGCAGTGAGGGCATGAGACACTTACCTTTTCTGTGCCTCAGTTTCTCCATCAATAAAACATGGGTAATAACAGCACAGCCCCATCTCACAGAGATGCAGCAGGATTAATACGTTTCAGACTGCGAAGCACTTAGCTGCTACCCAGATTGAAGGAATCATATAAAAATGAGGAACTTTTTGATTCTTATTTCCCCTTATAGTGTTATTCATTTTATTACAGGGCTCAAATCTCCAGGTTCATCTTGGAGCTGCCCGCTCCCCAAGACGCATAAATCCACAGCCTTTCAAATTCAGCCAGGGCTTCTGTTTCTGCTCATTTTAAATGCTGCACAATACTGCCATCATGCGACCAGACCCTGGGAAGCAGCTTCTCCTTGGTAGGGGCACCGTGCACAAACACAGCAGAGGCCCCACCACTTTCAAAGGCACTTCTGTGACTTGGGGGAGCCTACACGACATGTCTGAAAATGGGACCTGGGCTCTTAAGTGACTTAGAAGCTTTTAATAACCCACAGCTGTATTGAATCTATTCACTTTGCAAATCTGAGAGCAAGATTTTTCATTGGGTCATGTGTCCCTAAGTACCCTAAGAGCTTCTGATATTCCTTTAGCTCTTTTAGGGATGGAGATGCTTAACTTGAAAGCATCAGCTCAGGAACTAAGGAAGCAAGTGTCTTCACATCATTTTATAAACACATGCCTATATTATGCTCCAGATACTGCTGTCGTCAGCTGATATACAGCGCAGTGTATCCTATATGACGCACCATATACAGGCGAGGGAGAGAGAGAGAGAGAGAATACCCAGCTACTATTCATGCCTTTGAAAATCTCCCCCTGCAAGATCAAAGGTATCTCTGCATAACAGCTTTCAACTGTGCATCATATACTTTGCAAAAGCAGTTTTCTGTGCTAACACAGCACACAAACAGCCTGGGCACACTGCCTGGAAGGTCCTGCAACTTGCAAAGTTGGAAGAGCACTAGCAACATAAAAGCAAACTTTTACAGCCTCCTTGAAGTGTCACCTCTGACTGCTGCCTGCTTAAAGTCTGCTTCCATTCACTTTTCCGCCACTTATGCGGCTAGGGCTGGACTGGCTGTCCTCACATGTCCTTCTGCCCTTTGCAGTGTTTGTATGCTCAGCATGCTTCAAAAAACAGATTTTATTACCCTGTTTTTAGAAAACAATTGAGTAAAAGCAAACACCACAAACCGATAACAAGAGAGGAGGAAAAAAGCAGCTCTGCTGACATCAGGTGTTTGGACCAGCACCATTTTCAGTCCATGTTCAAAATTACTTGATACTGCAGAAGGTGGGATACTAGCCCAATTGCAGGACATGAGAAACAGCAGAACCAATAGCCTAAAGTTTATTTCAGGTTTTAAAACTGGAAGAGCACGCAGCAACTCCTGCAGCGTCCTTAGCCTGACGAAGGGTTTTTGAACCCGAAAGCTTGCTTAATAACTATTCTCCAACCATTTGGGTTGGTCTAATAAAAGATATCAAATTCACCCAAGGAACCTTGGCTGCCTATATCCTTAGACCAACACGGCTACAACCTAAACCCCTAAGAGTTATAAGCACTTGTTATTTCTTATTCCTATAACTGCAATTTTTATTATTATTACAATAGGTTCTGCAGTCACGAACCAGGTGCTACACGTGAAGAATGAGAAAGAGTCCCTGTCTGGATGAATCTGCATTATACACAGACAAAATAGACAAGGTGAGGGGAAAGCACTATGTTATTTTAGAGTTGGGGACCTGAAACGCAGACATTCAGCAGCTTGCTCAGGCCAATGACCAGACTCACAGAAAAAAGGGTCCTGGCACCACCACTGCAGATGCTCAACAAACAGGCGAGAGAAAGTGTGCACTTCAGAAATGACAGGGTGTGTGTCTGCAAAAGGCAGGTTTGAGATGGTGTCTTTTCTGTTCCCAACATCTGCTTAGATTCAGAGATTCAAACTTTCTAACACTTGTATCCTTTCCACTAAAGTAAATATTCAAAATAAATACATAAATAAATCCAGGAAACCTGGTTTCTTCTACCTTCAGGAATCTTGGAATATCATCCGTGCTGTAGACGTCCAAAATTTCCATAGCTCCAGCACTGGCTTTGCTCACGACTGGTGTCAGGGGGCAGCTGCAAGTAGAAAAGCCAAAAAGTTCCCAGTGAACACAAAGCACATTGAAAATCCTGGGGGACGGGGGAAAAGTGTTTGTTACCTCACTCTTTGCCCTTTGAGATGTACTTTAGATCAGTTTTCTACTCACTACTATATGGATGCACGTGCCTATAGGAAATGGGAGGTCCCGAACCCAGGGAGGAGGTAGCAAGAGGCGTTTTGAGCACAAGTGAAAAACTGAAGATGGTAAAACAAAGAAAGAGGCCAAAAAAGCACCTGTGGCTGGGTTTGTCTCAAGAGGATACATGGCAGGTAGCTATTGCAACCACGGGCCCACCCAGAGAGGAGGATGAGCGCTATTAGAAAATGATGCAAACCCCAGACTTGTGTCCCCACGACTCTCCTGCCACACACCTCTATCCCTCAGGTTAATCCCCAATTCACCTCTATGAAGCAACTGAGAAGAGAGATGATAGGGGAAAGCAAGCCCCTCTTAAGCACCTCTCCCACGGTTCATCAGCCTCACACCGTCCTCCTCTGAACACCCACCTCTGCCGTAATGCCAACTAGACGCAAAGCACAGGAGAGCTATGGAAATGCTGGGATTATTACCCTGCTCATGTGCTATTCCCAGCAATCAGTCGGCATCCATCTGCGCCCTCTTATATTTGAGGACAAGTTCTCTGGGGCAGGGGCTACCAATCCACTACAGGCACAGGCAGCGCCTGGACAGACTGGCATCCTGCTTCCAGTCCCTAAACAAATAGTGGTCCCACTTCTCCAGAACCTCTCCCCAAAAAATAAAATAAAATAACAGCAACCCTATGCAGAGGAATAGTCACTCAATGGGCATGACCCTGCCAAGCAGAGCGCCCTGGGGTGAGGCTGCAGTTGTCTGTGGAGTGAGAACAGCCACTCTCTTTCATGTTTGAACCTCAGCCGAATCGAGAATAAACTCACACTGGACGGTAGAAAAACAGCAGAAAAGGATTCGGAGCTGTGCTTCCCTTCGGCACCTGGGCCGTTTGAGTCACATTATACACTCCACTTTTGAGCTATAAACATCTGGCAACCTCTGTATGTGCACGACACAAAGCCAAGCTTTTCACAACGACGCAGGCTTTAGTTCCTTCCATCCCAAGACAACCCATCTGCCAGCCTTAGGATTTTATACCGTTCATCATCAGGGTAAGCGAGCGTCTTCCACGTGAAACAAATAACAACGGTGTGGTCCAGGGTGGGTTACATGGAGTCTGGCTATTTGATTCTCCGAGTTGTTTGGGATAAAAAGGAGCTACAGACGTGCACCAGACATTAACGCTGCCTGGGAACCGGCAGTAACGTGCAAAGGAAACCTTGCTACAAAATACAAAGCACCGCATTTACCTGTTGCTTCTGCTCATCACCACTTGGTCAACCCCTAAGAAGTACGCGCAGCGGAGCACCGTGCCCAGATTCATGGGATCTTGTATCTGCTCCAATAGCAGCCAAAGCTGCTGTGGATCCCGACAGGCAGGAACCTCAGTCTCCTCCACGCTTTTGAGGCCGAGGGGAGAAGCCTCTAAGCAAACCCCCTGGTGCACCTCATCTTTACAAAGGGCATCCAGCACCTCCCTCCTGACGTAGCGCACAGACACCCCACGGGCCTTAGCTTGCTGGACAAACTCCTCCATTACCGGGCGCAGGCCGCTGCTGCTCGACTTTACGAATAACTGGAAAAAGTTCCTCTTGGCCTGCGAGAAGGCTATGGAGCAGGGGCCGACGCCAAACAAGATCTCGGAGCCTTGCGTTCTTCGAACGGACAAAGACTTCTGCGAGCGCCGTCTCCACGGTTTTGAAAAATCATCTTCTCTCAAGTTTCTAAATTCCTCTCTGGATGATGCAGCCGGCCCCGGGCTCTTCTTGTACTTCCAGCCCAGCGGCCGACTGTCCTTCGGGGGTTTGCAGCTTCGGGGAGGTGGCGGCGACTCGGGGTTGACCTGTTCGGACGTCCGAGTCCGATGGCCGTCGTGCTGCTGCCGGTTCCCCTCGTCCCCTCCCTGACCAGGCGACCCGAACCGTGCCGGCAGATGCTTCTGCTTGCTTGAAAAACATCTGGCCGCCCAAAAAACCCCGCTGCGACTGCAAGCGGACCGAAGTCGCCTCTCTTTCCAGGTGCTGAACTTAAACGCTTGCATTGCTTCCAGTGCAAAGGCCAGTCTGGCAGAAGAGGTCACTGACGCAACAGACGTGCACAGAGCCCAGATGGGCTGCATATCTGACGTCCCGGAGATGCCAAAAAAAAACAAAACCCTGTGGAGAGACAAAAACAGGACTCAATTTTCAGAATAGAGACGCTTAATAAAATCAGAGCAAATAACGTAGGGTGCAATGCCAGGCGGGGAGCTTGTTGCAGAAAAGGAGCGACTGTGTGGACACTGACAGGAAAAAGCTCAGCTGTGGGGGAAGTGTGGCTACAGTTTAAACCCACTGCCTCACCCCTGGAGGGGCAGGGAGTAGCCCATGGGGGGGCTCCCTCCCCTCAGCCCCCAGCAGCTGCAGCAGCCCCTGGCTGGGCCCGTCTGAGGGGGGCGGGGGAGGCCCCACAGCCCGGGGGGGGGCAGGGCGCACGGCTCCCCTCAGACCTGCAGCAGCCCCTACCTGGCAACCACGTGCCCGCGCTCCGCTTCCGGGTGCCGCTGCGCTGCCCTCGGGCGCCACCTGGTGGCCGGCGGCCGCCGCCGGGCAGCGCAGGCGGGGCACGTGCGTCCTGCATGGACCAGACCTGGGGCCCGGGCTGCGGGAGCCGCGTCGCGTTTCGCACGGATTTTACTCTGTATGCACCAAGTTGCACTGCCAGGATCACATTTTGCACGGATTTTCCTCTATATTCACAAGGTTATAATACCAGTATGACATTTCACACTGATTTTCCTCTATAGTCACCAAGTTATGATGCCAGGATCGCATTTTGCACTGATTTTCCTCTATATTCACAAGGTTATAATGCCAGGATCACATTTCACACTGATTTTCCTCTATGTGCACCAAGTTATGATGCCAGGATCACATTTCACACTGATTTTCCTCTATAGTCACCAGGTTATAATGCCAGGATCACATTTCACACTGATTTTCCTCTATGTGCACCAGGTTATGATGCCAGGATCGCATTTTGCACTGATTTTCCTCTATATTCACAAGGTTATAATGCCAGGATCACATTTCACACTGATTTTCCTCTATGTGCACCAAGTTATGATGCCAGGATCACATTTCACACTGATTTTCCTCTATAGTCACCAGGTTATAATGCCAGGATCACATTTCACACTGATTTTCCTCTATGTGCACCAGGTTACAATGCCAGGATCACGTTTTGCACTGATTTTACTCTATATTCACAAGGTTATAATGCCAGGGTCGCATCTCACTGATTTTCCTCTATATGCACCAGGTTATAATGCCAGGATCCCATTTTGCACTGATTTTCCCCTATATTCACAAGATTGTAATGCCAGGGTCACATTTCTCACTGATTTTCCTCTATATTCACAGGGTTACAATGTCAGGATTTGACCTGACATTCGAGACACAGTACATGCCTGGGTCCAGAGATCCTGGGTCCAGAAAATTATACAGAAATAGATGCAGGTGGCATTTGCTTGGACAAAGGTACATATTAAAAACATCCAATTTTAGATGCTTTTTGGTTTGTTTGTTTGTTTTTTGGCCTGTAACAAACAGGGCTAATAGCTGGAAAGCTAAATTTAAGAAATATTAAATCATTACACTGAAGTTTTGTCTTTTGTTGTGGTACATTGGTACAGTTATCATGCTACACTGCAAGAGTTAAGCCAACCCCCCCCACCAAAGAATATATTTAACTAGACAAAGTCAACATGTACAGGTGCCCGCAGGAGATAGCTCAGCTCCTGGGGGGAGGAAGGCAGGGGAGAGGAGGGTGCAGCCCAGCCCCTTGGGAGGAGCAAGCCCCGGGCTGCATGAGGGCCGTGCATGCCTTGCAGCACCCCCAGCCCTGTCCATGCCCCAGGGATGCCCTGGGTCTTGCACCCTGGCTGTGGCAAGTGTCCTGGGAAGCAAGCACCCTCCTGTGAAGATGCCCACCTTCACCCGTGAGAGCCATCACAGCCCCTGCCCTGGGTGCCCTGGTGTGGGCAATGGCACTGATGCAGGGAGACGGCGGCACCCCACGGGGAGAGGACCCAAGTGGGCACAAAGCCTGGTGTTGAAGTGGTGTCTGCCTTCCCTCCAGTGGGGACAGCATCCCCACATCTCCCACACCCCAGCCTGGGGTTTTCTCCCAAGAACTGCCATCCAACCCACCTGGCTCCTAGAGGACTTTTAGAAAGAAAACACTGGGGTATGGAGACGACGCACCTATGGGGTTTGTCTACCTGTGGTACGAGCTCATCTTGTAAAGATCCAAGTAGCTGTCCTAGTTATTGAGTGTACTGGTTTGTAATAAAGTAGTGCTTGGAGACCCCCAGCTAAATCGCAGCTCCATTGCACTAGGTTCGGTACAAGTCCACGACCATCTCTGCCCCAAGCAGCCTATGTTTAAATGGACAAGCCTGGTATAAGGGGCACAGAGATACAGAGAAGAAAAAGGGTTATCAAGTAGCTCAGCTCAGAGCAAAACCTTGGTCTCCCAAATCCTGCGTCCTAATGCGCTCACTTTGCTAGTGTTTGCTTGGCAACAGCAACCACTTGGTTTTTACCCCAAAAGACCCCCATTTCTGCAAGAATCCCCAAAGACAGAAGCCCAAGTCTTGCTATTCCTAGTTTCATAACTTGCTCTCATTGTCAGACAACCCCTGGCCATGTGGCAGAGACGTAAGGATGCTTTATTTCTAAACCTAAGGATGCTTTATTTCTTGGTCACCAGCAGAGAGCGCTTGGCATCTACTGAAAAGGCCAGAAGCAGCCTGGTGAACAGAGACAAAATAAGGCTGACACCGCAAACAAGCAATAAGGAGCCACACTCACCTGCAGAAGCCAAAGGAGGTACGTATACCTGGACTGAATCTGGCTCAGTCTGTCAACGAGAAAATGCACAGGTTTAAAAGCGCTCCTCTTGTACTGACCTGATGGCCTGATGACGGGTGTTTGTGCCCAAAAGCTTGCAATGAAAGAATTTTTTTTTTTGCAAAAATCTTGTTGGCCTAATAAAAGATATCATCTCTACTACGAGCCCTGATTGCTCATTGCCCCTAACACACCAGGTTGCAAGGGTTTAACAAACCCAGCTGGCTGTGTAAAAGGACCGCAGAGGACTGATTAGGGTTGCCACTTCTCAGAGCTCAATGCCTGCCATATAGACACATCAGGACAGCCTGGCACAAACTGTTGTGTCGTATGACCCATCGTGTCCAGACATACTGACAGTGGAGTGACATACTGATCCAACAGTGTGACATGGGCCTTGTCTGCTCCAGAAAGTTGTGCTGCTTTAGCTGTACCTGTATAATTTTACCCCGCCTCACGTGGATGCAGTTATACCAGTATCAAAGGTGCTCCACGGAAGTGTCATACAAAAAAGGGACGTATCTACAGCAATATAATTAAACCTCATAACACTGTACCCATGTTAGTTAAAAAAAAAAAATCCCCCTACTATATGACAGACCGGTCGGTGCAAGCTGCAAGTGTGGGCAGGATCACAGCATTATTTGGGTCACAGAACTGTGCTATGATATGTAGATGAATTAGATATAGTGCTACAAAGCTGCTGACCTGGAAAAAAACCTTAGCTGTCCCACAAAAACTATGATAGCTGTGTGCCTGCAACCTGCTACCCTGCTGGGTTGCTTTCTCCAGGTGCTGAAAATGCTGCAAACCCTGCTAAGGCAGACAGGCCAAAGGGACACGTGCAGATGCTCTGCCACCAGCTAGCAAAATCCATTGCTCAGGATACTGCTTCAACACTAATTCACCATCTTTCCATCCACAGCTCAGGTGCAGTCTTGGGAGAGTGAGGCTAGAGGAAGGGGGATCACGTCATCCAAATACAGAGGTGAAGCACTGCTCCCGAGAGCACAAAATGCATCTTTCACGGAGCCCAAAGCCAAATCCAAGTCCTGCGTTTCATCCATTAGAGAACAGTGAAGATTTCAGGATAGTTTTCAGGCCCATCACCTGGCTGCTCTCCCCTTTAGTCCCCAGACAACCATTTGAAAAAAGGCTGATGTTGAAGAAATGCAACCCCAGGACTCACTCAACAATGAGCTGAGGGAGCCCGGGGGCAGGCCAGGGCTTTTGCTCTAGATTTCTTTTTTTAATAAGTCTCCATAATTAATAACGGTCTCATTAAAATGTTCTCGCAGGAGCAGACGGCCTGCCAGAAGCACAGGTGCTCCAAAAACCTTTGCCTTCTAACGAGCGCCCTCCAAGGCATGTTGCTTAAATATTACAAGCAGGCACAGAAGTGAGTCTCCTCCTCTGAGTCGCCGGAGATGAAAAGATCTTGTGTACGAGCACTGCATTGGAGCAGCGTGTGAGGAAGCAGGGTAAGGAGCCTATGAAAGGAGCTACCTGATCAGCAGATCTTTGGCCATATTCTCCCCGCTTCGCCAGCTTTGCTGCAGAGCACAGAAGCGCAGTCTAGGAGTGTTACTCATCCATCCCCTGGGCTGCCCTGGCAGCGCCGAGCTCCCCGTGCAACACTCCTGAGCCTCAATGGAGTGAAGCTGGTCTGTTCAGCTTCCTTTTCCCATTTGATTCATTAGGGCGTTTGGTGCCATTAGGGTGGAAACTACTTACAAGAGGGTTATATATTATATAATGGGCAAGAACCCATTTATCTCCCAGGATTTGTTTTCCCAATGCTTCTGCTTGCGTACTTCTCACAGTCCTCTGAGTTGCGGTAGCTCCTAGTGCAAGTCATTTCTCCGTGGCATCTAGCCAGGGTTATTTGATGCTGGGGAGAGCCCTAAGGCCTTGCAGGCCTCTGGCTAGCTGCAGACCAGGTACAGCATGGGAGGGAAGTCACCCCTTTGTAAGCCAACTTATCTAGCTGACAGGAAGCTTAATTAGTATCTATAAGAAGTCTCTGAAGATGTGCAGACAGGCAATGTGATCTAGAAGAACGCACGCAGATGTGGAGGTGGGGGACTCCCATGCTCTAATTTTGGTCCTCACCAGTGACTAACTAGATGGATGTGGCTATCGTTTCGGACCTTTCTGTAACCACCTGCAAACTAGAGGTGATGCTGCTTCCCTCCCCAGAGCATGGGGGAGCAGTTATGCCCCCGTGTACAGCACTTCCGACAAAGAAAGGGCCACCAGCTCCTATTCCTTGTAATAATGCACTCATGCAAAAAGGCAGAAGTCCTTTAGTTGCCTGGGTGGGCAGGGGCAGCAGCAGTGTGGCTGATGCAAGTGCACAGACTTCAGCTCTGTTTCAGCTCAAGGCTTTCAGATAGTTTCCAGCAATGGGTGCAATCAGAAGGTATGGAAATGCAGGCAACATGGGCGGTTACAGGAGGATTTCATATACAGCTAACTAGCAAACTTTTATACAGACCGGGCTCCAGCTCTGTCCCTCTTGCTCACGAGGGACCACAGTCCTGTTTGAACCCCTAGCACACCGACACATGATGAAACACTGCATTGCAAGTGAACGTATTTCTAGGGCCAGCCTAAAAAGGGAGGAAAAGAGACACTAACATTTGTGAAGGCAGATTTTTATGTTCAGCATCGTCACCGCCAACCACATCTTGGCACTTGCTTCTTTAAACCCTGCGGAGGATCAGCAGGGCAGGCCTGAATGACAGACAGCACAATGCCGTACGAGAGCGTGCCTTGGATACGTTATGCCCATGACTGAGAAGCAGCATAAATGCCACGTGGTAGTTCTGGATTGTGATTGAACTAAAGGCATTGCAAAAAGAAAGCAAGGAGGACATGCCCACGATCTGCACTGAAATGGCATGTTAGGCTGAAGACACGCTGGCAGAATTGGAACCGTGCCACTCAGTTCTTCTGAAAAAAATATAATAATTGAGGATGGAAAACACTTTTCCCCTTCAGAAGCCCTTACAGGCCATTTCAGCTGCGACACAGACCTTTAGAGCTCTCAACAATAAATCAGATATATTCTTTGTTGTCCTCCCCCAGGTCGATCAAACAGTGAAGCAGCTGCAATGAGGGCAAGACATTGCCTGCCGAATAATGAAGTTTAATGTGACAGCATCCTCTTTACCTATATGAAACTGAGCCTTATCATGCATCCATACCCATCAAAACCAATGGTAGCAGTGCCATCGATTCCAATGCACGGCAGGGCGATGCTCTATCCTTGTCATCTCCTGTGTGCTGATGTACAATATACTCATCACGGTAACATCTGGGCTGAAGTTGGATCCAAATAGCCATCCCTACCCTTAATGCATCCCTTTTGGCACTGACAAGGCCTAAGTCAAAAGCAAGATTTATTTCCACATGCCCTCCCTTACAACTGCCACTGATAAATACTACCACTACTTAATCCTGCTCCGAAAGCTCTTGGGGGCTCCTAATTCACCGTGATCTTTCCAAGGCAGCTTTGTTTTTAGGGCCCCTTTTAGCACGAGTAGGATGAACGCTGCTGTATCCCAGCTTCCTTTGGTCTGCTTCCCAAAAACACAAAGCCTTTTTCAAAACCAGAGCTTCTGCTTTGCTGGCCACCGTTAAAGGGACATGCCGCCTTTCCCCTGATTGGGTTTGACAGGGTGAACTTGGGACCTTCCGGCAGCCTGCTTGCTGCCCCTCATTAGGAGGGATGGTCCTCTGTTTAGATCCAAATGTGTCTTGGCCCCAATGCCTCTCGCTCTCATCAGCCTCCAATACCAACGTTTCCAACAAAGGGTTAGGAAGCTGCTATTACAACGTTGGGACAGCTGAAAACAGGACAGCCTGTGACAGCCAAGGCCTGTGTACACCCTCCATCTAGCAGTGGGAAAGCTCTCCCGTCCCATCGCCTTCAGCAAAGTGAAATGAAAACCCGGACACCATACTGACTCGCTGCCGAGCCGTCAAGCAAAAAGTGACAACTTACGGAGTAACGGCTGGAACATGATCATTGGAGTCAGCACAAAATCTTGGAGGAGCTGAAAAGAGCAAACCCAGGCAGACAATGACCTTTCGAGCACTGGGGGAAGCAGCCGGATCTGGCAAAGAGCAGCACTTGTCTTTGTGGGCAAGGTTACAAGTAACGTCAAAGCAGCAGACAGGCTGCTGTACTCGCCAGCGGGCTCCAAGGAGATGCCAAGGTGGCTGAGCACACAGAAATAGTACACGGCAGTGTAAATGGCAGCTACATGCAGTTCCCTCTCTGCACTGCCCCTCTCCGCAGCATTAGGAGGCATGGGAAGGGCACGGCTGCGCAGTGGTTACAACACTAGGGACAGCCAGGTTGATGAAGCTACTGAAGCCCAGGATTCAGGGCTCAACATAGCCGTTTTCCACCTGCATCAACCAGCTACGCCGACAGATGCTGAGATTGGATGGTGCCGTTAAAACGCAGCTGCACCCAGAGGGTGCTAAGGAGCCAAATCAGCTCCATGCACGTGCAGGCTGGTTAGTCTCATCTATAGGCACTCGTATGAGGCAGCCCCTCTGCTTGCGAGTGCTTAATGACTATTTCCAGCTTGAGATGGAAGATCTAGCAACTGCACCCAGTGGGCAATCTCTCGCGCCCACCCAGAGCCCTGGGGAGGCTGGGGTAAAGGGTGGCACTGCCTGCAAGGAGCGGAGCCTTGGAAAGGATCTTTGGGTAGCTCACTGTTTCTAATTCTGCTCTTAAACAGATCATTTCCAACCTCCCCTTCTCAAACCCCACAAAACAGCAGGCAAAAAAACAAAACAACAAAAAAACCCCGCAGGGAACTCAGAAACCTCATCCTGCCAGGCAGCGCATTCCCTATCTGAGACCCAAGCAGTACTTGAAATATTCAAAAGAAAGTGTTGTTTGAACTCGTTACCCGAGGAAGCTGCCAGATTTATCTGTGACCCCATTCAGAAAGGCTCTGTGTGCCGAGACAGGCTGTAAAAATGCAGCGGACAGTGGAGCCTGTCCAAATATCAGCTCATCAGCTTGAAATGCAAATGCGGAGTGCAATCCTAGCCTGCTTGCAATGGTACTGCTGGAGAAATGCAACATATGGGTTGGGGTTTTTTTAAAGATAAGTGATAGAGAGATGTTTACTCATAAGAAGTATGTCCTGAATCAGCCAAGTTTGTTTTCAGGGGCAGATTGGCTGCGACCCTGCACCTTTTCCCCAGTGCAAAATTGCTATTATTCAAACTAAGTTAACACTTTGCAGCTATCTGACACTTGGAATGATCCGCCAACTGTACAGGGTAAAAGAGTCAGTCCCAGGGACTTCAGCGGGTATAGGACCAGGTCCATGTTAGCTGTTAGCTCTAGTTACGTTGTGGTTTTTGCCTTTCGGACTTTTTGAATTTTATCCTGGACCTCTTAGTGCCAGATCCTGCAAGACACAGGGCTTTTCCTGTAAACCCAAAGGAGCAGGCCCTTCGGATGTGTATTCTGATGTAGGGGTAATCTTCAAGAGCAATAAAAGACTGGGTAGAACCAGTTTGTTTTAGCCCCTTTCCAGTACTGCCAACACATAGCAGAGGAAGTCAGGACTCAGGGCCCCACTAATGCCACAGGGCTGGCTTAAACATCTTAAGAGTGCTTATAAGAAAAGAAGAAATTACTAACTGAGCAAACTGATCTCTCTGCCTTTTGTTTTTCGGCCTCTATCACGTTTTCCTCTGCCACCAAAAGGGTTCGAGACTGACTTCTTGTTTTTCAAATGAAAGCAGAGATGCTCACAAAAATCAGGTGAAGCCCGGAGAGGAAGCTGGAAGAGAAACAGCAGATATTGAGAGCCTGAAGATAAAATTCACAAGCTGGCTTCACCCCCCTCCTGTTGCACAAGCTCTTTCTTCTACCTTTTCACAAACCATCCAAGCAGCTGCTAAAAAGCCACTAACACCATTTTGCCACCCACCTTGGCTTAACTATTTTTCATAGTTTCATAGATGTAGGGTCAGAAGGGACCTAAGTAGATCATCAAGTCTGACCCCCTGCCCTGGGCAGGAAGGAATCCTGGGCTCCTATGACCCACCCCTGGTAGGTTTGAGCTCATATGACCCCAGCTAGGTAATTATCAAGCCTCCTCTTAAAGACCCCCAAGGTAGGAGCCAGCACCACTTCCTTTTAGCTTGTCCTCTACATACATTACCCCATCTCATAGATACTCCTGCCAACACCAGTAAAATGGCTTGTGGAATAAGGCTCTGCCCGGCGTGACCAAAGGCAGCAGTAGCCGACTTAAACTGGAGACTGCAGGATGCCACTTTGACTAACCTCTCCCCGTGGAAAAAGGGCATTCACAAAGTGGATCCGAAGTTAATTCAAGCTGTAGGGACTCTTTATGCTACCTTTATTGGGTCTGGGTCACACCTACAGGTTTTGAAGCAAATATATGAACAGTCCCCATGAAAGTAAGAGCCCAGCTTTCAGCATTTACTCACGATGCCTTGGTTTTAAGTGAGCACACTAATAGTTGGGCTGCTAGGAGATGAACTTCCCAGCATGTAAAAGTGACTACGCAGGCTCAACAAAGATCATTTTTCCTATGACTCCGTCAGCCTGTCACGTCACCTGCTACCAGCGAGACAACTGTAAGGTCTGTATTAGTTTCTGTGTATCCCGTTACTGGAGATTTATCGTGAGAATATTTCTCCCACTGGGCTCTGGACACATGGGCTGCTACTGTCACCAGGAACATCCATATCCTTAATAAAACTATTGCTGCTGCCACCAGACACCCAGAATTGGTACTGGTTTCAGGTAGTGCCAACCACATCCTGTGCACTGTGCAAGCACAAAAGAAATGACGATTCCTACCCTGAAGAATGAGAAACATTTGTTTGCTGTTTAAACGTTTCATAAAAACAGGGGTTTTGTTATAAACAAGGAGAACAGGCATTGGTTTTCATGTAAAACACGTGGACCTATATAAAAAGTAGGACAGAGCCGCTGTGGTTTTTTTCCTTTTTTATTTTTACAGTTCACAATTAGAAACCTAGTGATAAATTACACAGTTCAACCCTCCCATGTGGGGGCCTGAAAACAATCCCTCGTCTTCATCGCTGTGTAGCCAATGCCGCGTCATCCCGGCGAGACGGTTCAACGTGCGATTGAACTAGGTACCTGGAAACGAGAGGCAGAACAGCAAAACTAGTCACCTGCTTTACAGCCCCGGAAAGCTTTCCATTTGTTTCAGGAAATCAGAAAATTAACTGGTAGCAGGAAGTGCTCCCTAAAAAAAAAAATCACTGGGGATGGAAACACGTACAAGGATGTCATTCGAACAACAGTACATTATTATGCCATCAGTTTGCAAAGACTGCAGATGCCACAGGAAAAAAAAACCTAACTGGGACTTGTCGAACCATAAGGCAGTCAGTCTTTATTTAGGGGAATGTTAGCAAAGTGCAACAGGCCTCTTCGTAGGCATCTGTTTTAGGTAACTGCAATGTTTGCAAAGCAGGATTATCAATCTTGGCCCTGACCCAGCAAACCATTTGAGCGTGTACTGCATTCTAGGCATTTCAATGCTCCCGCTGACATGTTAAGTATTCCCATTTCATGTTAAGCACATGCCTCCGAGTACTTTGGCCTTACTGATCTTCCCTGCTAGTGGGTTTCCAGCTTCCCCACGCTGACTCCAAATACTGTGGCTGTTCCCCATATTTTCTTTGACAAAGACCACAGACATTGACAGCGCATCTGTTGAAAGGACCAACTCCTGTCCCCATGGCAAACAAATCCAAGGGAGAACACAAACAGCTTTAAAATGAAACCCAGAAGAATACCGCAGTGGTGCTGCACAAAACTGATAAGGATAGGTAATGGCTCAGTGCAATAACACACTCACTCGTGCTTTGACCCTCCTTAGCCAGGGGTTACAAATCTGAGCACGACGGGGGCTCTGGTATAAGGACTACCACGTGCCAAGTGTCTTGAGCTGGGCTGTCATTTGGGCCAGTATTTGTCAACCGAGGCTGGATCGGGTGTCCCTTGCAGTCCATGATCTAATCGAGCACGCGGAGTGAAATTCAGCCCTCTGCAGAGGGCCTGCACAAAGGCTAATGCATCAGTTAAACAGGTTTAAGTGGTGCAGTGGCTCAGTGCACGGCCTCTCCACGGGGGCAAATTTCACCCGTAATGAGTATAAAAGCAAGGCAGAGCACATACAAGTCTCGTCCTGCGGGAAATGGCAGAGACGCCGGGAACGGCCAGAACGTATCAAGACCACGCTTTTGTGGAGGAGAACGGTGCTCAGTGTTGTACATCTCTTCTGTGAATGCTGATAAGGAGTGCACAACCAATTCCTTTCTCTCAGGTCTCCCTACCGTTGCCCACCTTTGGCACGGTGAATTTCGTGTATCACAAGGTTCAAATGAATACTAACACTTCATAATAATACTTAGCACTTACACAGCACTCCTCAGATCCAAAGTGCTTTACAAAGCGATGAGTCCTCACAACACCCCTGTGAGGTAGGTAAGTATTATTATCCCCATTTTACAGATGAGGAAACTGAGGCAGAGAGGTTAAGTGACTTGCCCAAAGCTACAGCAGGAGCTGAAATGCAAGAAGAGGTATCCAGTCCAAGTCCCGTTCTCTTTCTTACACGGGTGTAAACAAGAAGCAGCTCCCACAGTTATCCTGGTATAAAACATCCGTAAGCAAAGAGATCAGAAGCAGGGTCCCTGGCTCCCAGTTCTGCGCTCGGACCCCTTGACCATGCCAGCTTCAACTAACTGAGCAGGCTCACCGTCAGAAATGCTACGGGCAATTCGGAGCACAGAAGAAGCGGATTTGCAATCTTAAGGCAACAGGTCTCTTAACAGCTCCACAACTGCACATCGAGTGGGATTGCACACGTGTCTTCTTTGTCGCACTACAGGAGTCTAACGGTGGCCGCCGAAGCCATCTCTCAACTGCAAATGTAAACAGCAATGGACCTGAATCCCCTCTCCCACGAACAAATGTAAATCAGAACAACGAGGCGGAGTTACCGAGAGTTCAATTAGTGGGAGACAAGATTTGGATCTTATCCCCTGTAGGAGGCATAGTGACGTCATTTCATTCTGGACAGTTTTGGTCGGGTTTACTTCTCTTTCTCTCTCTCTGAGAATCTCATCCTATAAACAAAGTTTCAATAGTTTCATCTTTCTAGCTTTCCGCATCAGCATTTAAACAGCGTGTGCAGCTGTCCAAGGCGGCATCAGTATTTCCAAAAAGTATCGATGCATGCAAATATCAAATATACAAAAACATTCAAAGTGCTGGGAAGCATTACAAAGAATATAGGTGATCACAACAAGACAGTACACTTTCTTTTTTTATTTATTAAAAAGACTGAACAACTCACCCATACTGTAACTATGTCACTTAAAACATTAGATGGTCCTTCCCTAACCATTGGAAATACAGGTACTTATTCCTCCATCTATCTACCTACCTAGAAAGAAAGAGAAATAGCAATCACACACATTTATACTTCCTCAACCTTGGCAGGCACAATTCATGTAAACAGGAACGGAGTATTTTTTACACCTCTTCTGGTGGTGTGGGGTGTAAGAGAAGTCACATTCATCTGACTGACAAGCAAAATTAGCATTGAATATGTTGGGAGGGAAACAAATCAAATGGACTGATGCACTAAAAAGCTGAAGCACTAACTACCCTGAAGCAGGTATACAATGGGCATCTTGTCAATTGTTCCGACTTTAGAAGAGAGGACTAGTATTAAGGCAAATTCTTTATTCTAAGTACAAAGGAAATCTCCTTCCATTGTATTAATACATCACAGCCAAACAAGGTGGAGAGGAAAACTGCATCCACTGTATGAAGTCATTGGGATGCTTCTGACAATAACATGTAAAAAAAAAAGCCCAGAAGAAAGCAACAGATCAGGTGATACAATTCACTGCAGCAATTCAGAGAATATGCATCAGCAAAAAAGAGCCATCCGCTGAGTGATGCCTTGAAGCTGGAAGATATCTCATGATGCTTCCACCTGTGTCCATCTACGGTCTCAAAATGTAAGACCCAAATTAAAATTAGAAAACATAATTAAAAAAAAAAAAAGGAGTAACCAATCATCTTGAATATAAAGTACTATAAGTCCATGACTTCACTTCTCCGCAGTGTTTCCAAGTGACATTTTACTATAAAACATTTTATTATGAAAATTCAAAGGGGGTAAGGGATGAGAGAGACCCAACTCAATTTCATGATTTTTTCTTTTCCTGGCCCACCACCAGCTCAAGGAAAGAGAGAGAAAGAGAGGGAGGGACAGAGGGACAAAATATTCAAACGTGATCTCTGGATTTCATTTATAACGTTGCGAGCCAGCAGACGAAAGCCTAAACTGCTGGAGGGTTAGAGGGGGATTGATGCATGGTGCTGCTTGCATTCCTCTTCGTTTGCTATGATATCTGCTCTGTAGGTCTCATCTGAATATCTCCAATCTGGAAAAGACCAATACATGATTTTACTGTAGTATACCTTAAGTTCACTATAAATGCCGTATATACTGGGACATAAAAATGACTAGCTGCAAAGATGCACGATGCAGGAAATAAAGAGCATTTCCCTTCAGGGCTATTCAACCACTAGTCATTGCCCAGCTTCATGGTTTGTTATCACTGGTTAATTTTTAATAACCGTGACGATTTTTCTCTTTTCATAGAATGAATAATTTCAAGTCAGGTAAGGGATAAAAATATCCATCCATAAAAGAAGCAGAAGAACAAATAAAATGGTATTGATTCTAAACTCTTGTCTGCTTTTGGCACGCAAGTCAACTTTTACATTATGGGGATCGGAAAGAAACGCTCCTTGTGAGTGTGTTATTCCACTGCAGGATTTCCTGAACCTTCCCTGGAGCAGGAAATAGCGGCCACTCCCAAGCAAGACACTGGATGAGACAGGTCGCTGTACTTATCCAGTCGAACTATCCTTCTCTCTCACCCCAGGACCCCCTGCTAGTCATTTCATCATGATATGACCTCCCGAGGTCCCCACCAGGCTTGTTTTCCTATGATCCTAGGTGCCCTGGTTCTTGCAATATGGACCTGGTGTCCACGAGCCTTCCCCACAACCTCCCCTTTGGTTTTGCATTTCCAAAATCCCGGATACATCCCTGTCAGAGCTGAGACTCAGCAAAGAAGTGATCTCTTTGTTCATATATCCTTGTGCGGGTGAACAGTAGGTTTGAAAGCACAAGAGGTTTAGAAGGCCCTGCCCAATACCTGCCATACAAAGCATAACTAGACAGATTGCTACACCTGCTTCCCACCCAGCTGAGATGCAGTTCTTCACCGTCTAGGAACCATTGCTCTCAGTTATGCTTAGGTACTGGAGATTTGACATCTCCCTAAAATGGGATGGGAAGGATTTGAAAGTTGCGGCTAGCAGCTGTCTTGACTCGGTACAGAACTTGTGACCTTTTTTTTAGCATGAAATGCAGACTTCTGGAATTAAACGGCGCTCCTTTCGCTGTCAGCCACGTTGGTGTCTTATCCCACATGCGTGTGCCCACATGTGGGATAAGAGACTAGCCAAAACCTTGTACGCTAACCTTGAGGTCATCCTAATAGTGTCACTGAAGGGGGGCAACTGGGGGTAGCTGCCTTTGCTGGGGTGTGGGGGGCTGCTGATCACGGTGCTGCCCCCGGTATCACAAGGCTGCCCCAGGCACAGAGCTCCACTGTTCTGCCTCCGGGTCACCCTCACCCAGCCTAAGCACTGGGGAGCTCCCCTTTCCCCTTCTGTACCCATAGCCTGCTGCAGTCATCCATATTATGCTTCCTGTTTGCAAAGGACAGCCCTTCTAGGAGCCGGTCTGCTAACTGCTTGCCTCTCCTCCTAAGCAGTTGAGAGCAGAAGTAGTGTGCAGAAAGGTACGAACTTAGGGAGAGGGAATTTGGGGATTGCTGACTTCCTGTGCTTCAGGCAAGCGCCAAACACACAGAAGGCCTCCAATATCAGATCCCATCGTCCTCCGGTTACACAACCAGAGACACGAGGATCCGCGAGTTGAGCTGCAACTTACCTGTACATGAGGTGGGGCACTGAGTACGTATATGACAGCATTGGCCATATCTTCTGCTTTTAGACACTGAAAAGACAGGACAAATATTATCTCCGACAAGAGATTTGTTACCGAAACTTAACGCAGGATGGCTCAGTTTCTAACGATTAACAAGTCGTAACAAAATCACTTTGCACAGGAAAAAAAAAAAACTGCATTAAAATGTAACAAAGGAAGCCGGTGTTGTTTATATTGGTGCGCTGGCTATTCTTAGAAGTACTATTACGGGGGTGCTTTGAAGCACCCACTGAGGTCAGGAACCTGGCTTGCTAGGAGCAAGCCCAAAGTGAGATGTGGTCCTTGCTTTAAAGAGCTCGCAGTCTTCAACTGGAGGATGGAAAGAAAAACTACAGCACAGAGGGGAAATAATATATTCAGAAGTCCCCCCACCAACCCAGCAGAGGAGCAGGGATTAAAACCAGGTGTCCTGGACTCCAGACCCAGAAGCGTTTTACCACTTGCCACTGCCTTTGTAAGGAAGTGTGCCTGGGAATCAAACTCTCCATTGATAACACCCGAGAAGGCTTAGAGCAGAGTTCACAACGAGCAAAGTAGGTCCTGTCTAAAACTAAAGGGACGCTACAGGAAAAAAATACCTTCTTCCCCTTCCTGACTTACTCAGCAGCAGACAAATCAGTATCACAGTTAAATATACGTCCTTTGTTCACTTTTGGTGGATGCATGTATATACTACATACCAAAAAGTATCAGGGTACAAGTGGCTAATGAGCTATGTGCAAGACAGAGTGAGAGTGAGAGTGAGTGTGAGTGTGTTTAGGTCAGGCAAAGTCTGCAGATGCCACCTGGCAGGTATGGTTCAGGTTTTAGGCTTGTTTGAATGTTTTTCATGTTATTTAGACATTTGCATGGTACAGTTACAACCTTAAGAGCCGATCAAAATGAAAAACACTCAATACTGTCATCGTGTTAATGATGGAAGATGATGACAGGACAGACTCCAGACTCAACAGCATCTAGTCGAGCATCCTGAGAAAATCTCCCAAGCGAGGCACCCCAGTGCCCCTTGCACTTCCCCTGCAAAGATCCACTGGGTCAAAACTGCATAGGATTCTGCAAAGGGAGAGGATTAGGTTCGATCTGCTACCTCTCCCCCTGGCCTGACCTGGAGGTAAGACATGAGGATGCAACCTTCACAGACCTAAATTCCCTGCTCCTTTCCTAGGATTCAAAATTCTGCATCTTGAGGGATGAGGCTATCAGGAAGGGGCATGCAAAAGCAACCCTGGCACAGAGAACAAGGGCTTTTATGAGGGAGAAAAACAACACATGGAGCAGATGGCAACAGTCAGGAACACAGCAATTGCCATACTGGGCCAGAGCAGAGACCCGTGCAACCCAGCAGTATCCCACCCCCACAGTGATGGTTTGCACCACTAGCTTCAGAGGAAGATACAAGGATCTCTACATTAGTCAGAAATGAGAGGAATCCAGAATACTAGTTCTACTGGTGACCAATGAATTTCTGAAACTGCAGGGTCCAACTTTCCATAAGCTGAGCTGATGCCAATAGGGTGCTACACCTTCTCTGCAGTACCCAAGTCACTAACAACCTGCAAAAATGCCAAGGATGGATTGCGCTTTATATGCTGATCTACTTGTAAATAAAAGCAAGAGACCAAGCCCTTGCCTACACTGCAGGGTTTTGCCATACTAGCTGTGTCAGCCAGAGTGTGAAATGATTACGCCCCAGTGCTGCTGGCAAAACACCTGGAGTGGACACAGCTTTGTCAGCAGAAGGCGGCTTCTTTCTACCGCAGAGGTTTTGTTGTTGGGAGAGAGCTAGTGTAGCTCTGGCAGCAGGAAAAAAATCCCTTCTGCTGACAGAGCTGTTGCCACACCAGCAACTCAACACCCATTAATACTGTGGCAATTCCCTCCCCATCGTAGGCGCTGCCTTGCAGAGATCAGCACAAAGTCTGAAGTTTGGTCTGAAGGATGCAATCCTGTGGAAGCACTCAGGACCTCCCGCGAGCGAGCGAGCTCCTAAAGCGCCCCTTGATTTCAGCGAGAGTGGGGGATGCTCAGCACCTTTCAGAAGGCGTTGAGCGCTGTGCAGAGGAGGCCCTGAGCGATGATTAGCGAGAGATCATTAGACTTGCAGTCAGTGTCATTTCCCTCTGCGTTCATTTCTCGGTCCCCTACCCTAATGCTTTCGTAGGTTGCAGCCGCTCTCTCTGGATCATTATCGTGCAGTTTAAAAGCAAATCCGGTTTCCACCAGTCCTGGAGATATACACTGAAAGAGAAGAGAGCACATCCTAACAGGATTTGTAACTCCCCTTTCATTTCAAAACGAAAAAGAGCAGGCGCTTTTGGGAAGCAAAACAAAAAAAACCCCCACAAAAAAAAAGATAGAAATGGTGGGAAAGAATAGATCCTGCCCTCGTGATCACTGGAGCATATTTCCATGGGGGACCTCAGATGAATAGTCAGCCCCTCCAATCACCACTATGGGAAGGAACCGCACAGAAGCTAAAATAACTTTCGAGACATAATAACTGCTGAATAAAATGCACTGGAGACAGCCAAGCTTTGAAAACGGTGCAAACACGACTGGCGTTATCCATTTTTAATGCATTCCCCCCGAGACCTCAGGAAGCTGCTGTACATTGTGCGCAGCTCAAAAAGGTTATTCTTTCCATGCAATCTATATCTCCCGTCTCCCAGACTGGTGCTCAAAAAGGAAACGGAGACACGGGGAGTAAGCGTCTCGTCAAAGGCCAGTCAGCATTCATCGGCAGCACAACTCAGGTCTCACGATTTCCAGTGCGGTCAGTGCCTTCTGTTGCAATCCTCTACCTACGTCCCTCTGCAGACCTGAAAGCACCTTAGCTAAGGTACACAAAGCCTCCTAGGAGGAGAGGATTATTAAACCCATTTCACAGATGGGAAAATAGAGACACAGGAGAAACCCCACATTGTGAAACAGGTTTCAAATGTTAGTTGCCTCAACTTTTTGGGTGCTCGGCGCTGAGTTTCAATGGTGCTGCGAGCCTGTGCTTTTGAACAAATGGGCATATAACACCCCTTGAAAATCAGGTAGCAAAAGTGGGTACCTAGGAGCTGAGGCACTGAAAGTCACTTTGGAAATCTGTGCCCAAATATCACACAGCAAGTCAGCAGCAGAGTCAGGAGTGGTACTGAGGTCTCCAGCCCTGTGATTTAGTGGATGCACTGCGCTTCCTCACAAAAAGCAAGCCTCCAAGGTGCAACTTCCCACCGACATAATCAGCAAGCATTCTTCCGTTCATTAAAATGAGGAGGGGAGGGAAACCCGACACTCACTGTAGCTCGTATGTGAGTCTTTGCTTCTCTGAGCTCTTGCCGTAGCCCCTCCGTCAGTGCTGTGACAGCATATTTGGTGGCACTGTAAAAATGCATGACAGACTGGGGCACGACGCTGTGGCCATTCATGCTGAGGAGAAAACAGAAAAAGAAAGGGGCAGCGGGAGGGCAAGGAGCAGTGAGAAACGCTCCCGATAGGAACCAGCGCACTACTAAACACACTGAATCGCTGATCTGTAATGAACCCAAAGGAAGAGCTGAATTTCTAGAGCTAATCAAGAAGTTCTGACTTTTCAAATGTATATCATGTCACCAAAAAACCCCAAATCTGCAGTCTCGGTTTGTGGACCAGCTCCCGGAGTAGACCGAGTGTTTGAAACTATAATTTGAGCGAACTATGTCAGCTGGCTCTTTCGACTTTTCCTGAGGATTTTTTTCTAAGGATTTCAGATCTGTTCAAATGGCAAGAGCCATTCCTAGAGCTTCCCAGAGGTTGACATGAGGACATTTTAACTAAGGGCTAGAGTAATGTAAGCTGTCAGCTAAAGAAGAGGCAGTCACTGGATCGCTTACACCCCAGTGCTGGTAAAAATAAACACCATAAACTATGATTTGCCGTGCGGTTGGCTGGCTGGGCAGAGCCCAGTTGTTGAAACCGGGGAAAAAACTCCCAATGTTACCATGCCCAAGTTCTTCGAACCTGGGACGAATGCTTATTGTGTTAGATACAACACGTGGTAGGACCACACACATGGTCCAGGATCAACTGAAGTCCAGATTAATTCCAGACATGGGATGGCACTCATTTCACTGTAAATACCAAGAAAATACCCTTTGCCAAATTTCAGCCCCATATTGAGGCTAATGATGGAGATTATTCCCAGGCAGCAACTTTGGGAGGTCTCTTTGTTTATGCCAGCAGTGCCCAACCTTTTATCCCCGCGCCCCGCTGCTGGAAGCAGAGTGTGGCAATGCTCGTCTTTTCTATGCAGCACCGCTGGTATTGTCCCCGTGACCCTCATTTGGGTCACGACCCGGAGTTGGGAACCGCTGATTTACGCCAATCCCTAAATAGCACAGATGGGCTACATCTCAGTCCCTGCATCACCCAGATGTTGTTGCAGGGGTGAATTTTAGCTTCCCACATTCCTCTGTACTTCACCCATACAGCGTCCAATTACTCGGGCTTTATGCAGGAAAAATGGAGCCTTTTATAGCCTAAAGGCCTAGGAAAGAGTGTGGTATCTATGTCCTTAACCTGTGTGCACAGCAGCACAATAAGCAGCCTTACCTGGAGAAGCAGCAGCTCCGAGGTGGTGCCCATTACCGAGGAGATAAAACAGGCAACTAGTCATTAATACTAGTCAGTCTCTTGGGTATTGAAAACAAACACAGAAAAATATCCCAGTTAGATGCTAACTGAGTTCCAACTGGTTATTTTGGGGTGATCATTTTGTGGTGCACAGCAAAGGAAAAAAAAAAGAAACAGCAAAGGCAGGCAACAAACAGCAGATGCTCAGCGCTCGCCAAAACCCAGTCTCCCTTACCTGTTAATGTTAATGATATGACCGTCATCAATGCTCCTTTCCTTCATGGACTGATAAGCTTCTCGGGTGCAGATACTTACAGCCATAACATTGACCTGAAACAGCAGAGCAGGAATGAGACCAAGGCCCAAAGCAGTGGACATGCCATCTAAGCTCATTCTGGTAAGTTTTGAACAAGTTTGCTCCTGACTTATGCGTGAACGATACTGAAATTTGCTCCCGACTTGTGCCTGTGTGGTTGCCCGATCATTCAGGCAACCATCCAGAAGCCAAAACCAACAAGCCTGGTTTAAAGATCCCAGCCAACATTTTAAAACCAGTCCTGGAAGAAAGAGTGGTTGTAACCTGCTTAACTGCTGCAACAAATCCAGAGCCTCGTGGGACTCCCCAGCCATCCTGAACTTCACAAGAGACAACTCCCGTCTTCCAGATCCAAAACACTGGCTGTCACCGCTTGGGACAGAAGAGGCTCTCCATTAGCTGTCCCCAACGTAGACGCAGACACATGGTCAAGCACTTCTGACTCTGCCCGGTAGAGGGCAGTTGTGACATGCAGCTGGTTTGTTGCATAATCTATAGGTTTGTTACCTGAATAAGAACTATATATTCCCTGTTTGACCCAAGCGAATATCATTTAGATCTCCTAAGGTCAGTGGAGGAAAGTCCTTTGGGCTGTTTCTGAGTTATAAGAAAATAAAAGCAAATATTTATTTCTCATTATAAGGCGATCGGGGCAGGGACGCTCTTTATATGTCCGAACTTTGCATCATCCTTGGACAACTGGGTTCTGGCCAGTGAGGAGGACTCCATGGCACAACCGCAATACAAACAGCAAGCAAAATAATAACTACAACAGCAGAAGCATTTCACGGCTGAACATATAAGCCTCACTTGAGGATTTAGCAAACACAGTGCCGTCACATCGAGAGCTATGGGGTTAAACCTCCACACGCTGGGCTACAAATTCGTCTCAGTTTTACGGGTGAGAAAGTATCCGGAGGTTATAGGAAAAACTGCCCAGTGCAATGATCTCAGCGCTGGAATAAAGCCCAGAACAGCCAAGATATTTTAAATCCATTTGATTTCGCCATTAGCAAGGTGACGGAAAGCGAACGAGGGCTGTCTAACGTCTTACATTAAAAAAGGAGCGCACCTTTCGGATACTGTACAGGTCCTGGCTTCTATTAGCACAAAGTGCTTTGAATGGCAGTAACCCCTTTCTGGGCCGTAGTAAATAATGCACCCGTCTCCTAGCCAGCTTCACAGCTGATGTAAATCTACCCAAATCACCGCATTATTTCAATACTACATGCAACTTCCTGAGCACAACAGCTGCACGATGTGTCCCAGTGGGTCGCTTGTCCGGAGGCTGCACTGGGAAGCCTGCTCCTACCGCAGGCTCGCCATGGGTCCTTTGAAGAGATTGCTTTGCCTTTCTGTGCCTGGGTTTCTCACACAAAAGAAAGGAGTTGCAATACTTCCCTGCCTTCCTGAGTCTTGCAAAGCTTAATTATTTTAGAAAATACCATGAAAGTGCATGATGTTTTACCCGCAGATTTGTGTCCAGGAAATGCTTTGACACCCTCCAGGGGAAGGCACGATAGAAGGCAAGGTGTCACTACCATAGAAACCAAAGCCTAAAATTGAATAAAAAGGCAAAAAAATCAAAAAAAAATCCTACATTGCTTTCCTTTCTCTTGCTCGCTCCAGGCCCAAGTCCATTGCAATTAATCTATGCACTGAAGACAACAGGTAACTAATATAAATGGTACACATCTGTGGGAAGGAAGTGGGGCAGAAACCCTGATCTTCCACACGGGTCTCTATGACTCAAGCTGAAAGAGATCTTCTTTAGCTGGCCGGGTCCCATACTGTCACCGCGGGCTGTGGGAGGTAACATCACCCAGCCATAATCACAAGTTGCACATGGGGTTGCACTAAGTGTGCACCACTCCGACATGCTTACCCGTGCCTTATTCTGCCCACCATACCTCCGATAATCAGCCCCCACTGAGGTCATAAGTGCCCTGGCCGTCACTTAAGAAAATTTGGGTCCCAGAAAAGTCGCATTATTCTTGCTTTAAAACTCCAGTGCAAACAAGAAAATATGCTATTGGTCAGCGAATGACTGTTAGAAGAAGCAAAGCCAGGGCCCGCTTGGTCTCAGCAACGAGCGCTGGTTATCAAATGTGACAGTGCATGCGTGGTAATCTCCTGCTTCTGGAACGGAGCCCGGAGGGAGCGGATGGAAGTTCAGCATGAATTCCTGGCCACAAAGGTCAGTAGGTAAAATGTGAAGGAGCTGTTCAAACACTAACCTGTAAAGCAAGGTGTGTACACAGCACCAGCGCTGCTTACTCCAGAGCAGATGGAGGACGGACACCTCAAACCAAGAGAGAGGAAGAAGAGAAAGAGGAGGAGGATCTAGTGGCTACGGTTCTTTGGGGGTGCTGCGGAGGGGCCACAAGAGGTGGGTCATGGGCTCCTCGCCTCCCTTTCGAGGACATGAATTAGCATTAGCACTGAGTGGGTTCCCCCATTTCAGTCTTAAAATCACTGTATCAGGGGTCTGAAAACCAGGAGTGCCAGCTGGCATCATACAAGACGGTGGCTCTTGCTTACTCTGAAAGTCTGGATCTTTGACTGGGTGCTAAACTTTACCCTCCGCCGATTTGAGCACAGATCCCAGGAATGGCAGGCACTGTGCCCAAGGACAGGTGGGGCATGTGTCACAGGTGATAGCTGGCACGAATTCATCTTGAGATTACCAATTTATGGGTGGTCATGCACAGTGGCATCAGGCTTGGATACGTGCACGGGATTTTCAGCAGCTCCCAGTTACTTAGGAGTGAAGTTTCAATGATTTTCAAAAGTCCCTTAAAACACTTTAAAAAAAATCCCACCACTAGCTCATTCCAAGTCCTGGAGCTTTGTATGTGGGAATAAACCATGTCAAGCAAGAACTTGTCATTTTTATCCTACCTAAGATTTTTATAGGCTAAATCCTTAACTGTTGTCAAACTGACATAGCTCCATTGACATGAATGGAGTTGTGCCACTATTTACCTGCAATGGACCTGCCCCTACACTTGTCAAAGCTTTCCCATCGTGTCAGCACATTCTTAGGCTTTGATTCATGTTGTACGCGATCAGACATTTCTCATTTTGGATCACTCTCATTTCCCAGCTCGGCCGTGATTTTACCTAGCGTCATCAAAGAAACGGTCAACTCACTGGGATTCCCCAAAAGCAGCAGTTCAGCAATACGCTGTCGCAGCATTCCTCTCCCTGTAACTAGATCTCAGCAATGGGCTGGCATCAGGCCATTTTTCTGCCCACCCAACCAGCGAGAAAGTGCCACTATAGAAAACAGACCCGGAGGGGGGCAGGGAACAGGGGACAAGGAAAACTGCAGTGCAATCCAAGCTGAATTAGAGGTCCTAGCCAATTTAGAGGTCCTCCCTGAGACGCACTCCTGCTGAACTCAGTCAGAGTGCAACCAACCGAGGAATGAGTGAAAGTTTCGGGTTGGGTTCCCAGTTACTCTACACCTGTGTCAGAGGCCAGAGTGCTGGGGGGTAACTTTCAAGCATCTTTACAGTCTCCATCCCCTGAGGTCATGCAGAAACCTGCCCAGCCCAGTCCCTACCTATTCCTACACCTCCACCCTGGACCTTGGGATGCAGGAAATAGCTATAATGCAAATACGCTCCCGTGACATCTGACTTACCTCTGATGTGTTCCCCATGCCAGGGGCTGGAGGCAGGATCAATGCAGAATCCTTGCACTCCTAACCCTGAACCATCCCGTGAGGCCCTCTCCCCAGATGCGTTTGTAGGTATTTTTCAGGGAGGGGAAGTGCGACAAGAACAGCATAAAGAGGCTGTCTGTCAAACCGTAAGCCAGCCCTCTGGCCCCAATGCACCTTCCAGACTTCACAGAAGTAGGAGCCTAGGAACAGCCAGGCTAAATCAGACCCAAAGGTCCAGCATCCCTGTTTCTGAGCACATCCAAATCCAGATGCTAGACACAGGCACAGCAACCTTGCAGTAGACAGACATGGGATGATCTGCACAACACTGGTTTTAGCCTGGGTCCTCATATGGCGTGATTAGCTTAAATTGCACCCAAGTATGGTAGAATCAAAGCTCATTCCTGGACTATATTTGTTAAGTGGCAACAGCAGGCTCAGTGCTGTTGCAACCATAAAGGGGATGCGGCTGACCAGAGAAACCTGAAATCCAGGATAAAAAAAAAATCAATGGATCAATGACTGTTTAAGGATATTTTTTTTTCTTCTCCATTGGCACAGGAGGATTTTGAAATGCTTGTATGACATCCTTCAAAATAAAATGCATTTGCTAACACTTCCCCCCCCAGCAGACCTTTGGAAGAAATTGTTCTCCACATTCTGTTCTCCGCTTGGCAGGGACTCACTGGCCCATGAAAAGAGCTGGCAGCCTTTTTTACAACACACCCTTTTAAAAAGTTTCACAAAGTGCAGCAGAACTAAACCTCATGTTGCTACGGGCATGCAGACACACCAAGTATCTCTGTCTGCTGGATCTATTCTTACAGAGAAGGCAAAACCTCCCTGCCAGACCAAACCTGGCTCCAGTGCATTCAGAAAATGAGGACGTCTAGGCTGTGAGATTGTAATGGTCAAATCCAACCATTCAGAGAAGAAGGAAAACCCACAGCTATTTTTATAACATATCCAAATTTTATTGAACAGGTCAAAAATCATGAGCCAGATTCAGAAGCCAGATTCAAGACGGATCACTGCATATAAAGACTTGTGGTTTCATAGACTTTGCCTCTGTAGTAAAAGTGCAGCACAAACAAAGTCCATTATATTCAAATCAGGTGCAGCCACAAGGCAAGCTGCCAATGTGGCCCTGATTTGGATAAAATGTGGACATCCTGTTTTATCACGTGGACAATTAATGCCACCACTAAGTCAGGGCATGCATATCCTGGTATGTGTTGCACCCACAAGCAAAATCACACACTTTCGGTCTGGGCGATTTTTGGTCTTTGTCATTTCCAATTGCTTAAATCCAAAAAGAAGCGAATCTCTGGGAGAGGGGGGAAATCAGAGAGTGCCCCTTGGGCACTGAGATGTACAACAAGCAATTCTGGCTCTGTGGCAGGCAGATTTCCACTACTGAAAGGAACCAAACCCAGATCTGAAGCTTCAATCCTGCAACGTAAACCACAAAGCGGTGCCTCACTATACTTTCACTACCATGCCATGAATCGCCTACGTACATACAAGCACTCATCCATGGAACGGAAGAAGGAGAGCAGTCATCTAGGAGGAGACCAGCTCAGAGAGCAAGCCTGATTATCAGATGTCTGGTCAATATAAAAAAAAAAATACCACCGCTCTGCCTGGCTCATCGCTCATCCCATCCCACACATGTGCTACTCACGTCTATCATTGTCCTCCAGCCCTCCGTCTTCCCAGAAAGAAGGGGCTCTGGGCGTGCCAAGCCAGCGTTGTTGATGCACACGTCCACCCCCTGGTGCAGCGTCTTGATTGCAGAGAACATAGACAGGATCTCCTCTTCGTTGGACAGATCGCACTTATAGGGTATGAGGGTACCGGGGTAGCCTGCGCTCTGGCATTCTGCTGCCAATTTCTGGAAAAAAAGGAATAAGGAAAGAAGAGATAAAGCAATCGGGAAATGCCCAAGTGATCTTCATTGCAGTGCTTCATCCAATTATTTATTTGCAATGAAGAACCTAAAGGCCCCAACCAAACACTAAGGCCCCATTTTACTAAGCCTTGTGCTCACAGACCATCACTCACCATCTATTTTAAGCACGCAAGGCAGAAGCAGGGACAGGTGAAGAGACTCACCCGAGGCCATGTAACCCAGTCAGCTGCAGAGCCGTAAATAGAGCCCAAGCTGCCAGCCTAACGCCCCGTCTCCTGGGCCCTACCGACTCTCACACCATCTTTCTAGGGCAAGGCTGTCTGGCGCTCATGTTCTGACAGCCACAATTACCATCCTTGTGTCTTGATCTGAAAATGTCTCTGCAGACAGAGACTAGGGCTTTGGCAAGAGGAGGACTGATCTTGCCTTCAGCGTAGGCTGCTTTGCTGACTGTCTGTCACTTGCGCATTACTCTCACTCATCCAACTCCCTAGACTTTATCCACTAAGGGCTGGATGCTATAAATGTCACAGACATAATGTCTCCGAGCTGAATCCCCTCTGGTTTATATTTATAGGGAGAGAGCCACAGGTGGTGTAAATCAGCATTTCTTCTGATGTCAATGAGCTCTGCTTGTTTTACGCTAGATGACACGTCTGGCCCACGCTGTCTGGCGCATGCACTGGATTGTAGCGTTTGCTAGCAGGAAGAATAATCTGCTAGGTGCAGAGATGTTTTAAGTATCATGGTAAATTAAAAACTCGTGGACTAGGCCACAGCATGGACTAATGGCAGCATTCTCGGCGTCATTAACAGGCTTCGTTCAACGCTCGTTATCAGTCCTTCAGAAGCATCTCTGCACAAACGCCACCCTCCAACTAAGTCATTTTTGCTACTTCAATACATTTATTCCTTATTCTGGCACTTTATTTGTCTCCCATATGTGGTGTACACAATGGCCAGCCTCCAGGGTCATTCATTATGAAGAAGGATTCGTTAGCTAAGCTGCTGTGCCACAACTTTAACAAAACCTATCTTCTTACTAACAATCCCCCCAAACTAGGCTGCTAAATAGCCTCATTACCTAGATCAGCCTTGCAGTCAAGATACGTCAAGAAATGTATCGCAGGTCCAGTGCCCCGTGAGTCTGCAGTGAGAGTTGGATCGGGAGCGAATAAAAGTAAAAAACCCTGCAAACACGCAATTCAAGGGACTGGCGACTTGTGCGTTTGCATTTTCAATCCGCTCATTTAGTGTCAGGCACGCGTTTAGGGAGTTTGGTAAACAGGGTCCTTGTGCGAGCTGCCTGCACCCCGTACCAACCCAAGCGTACGTCCAGTGAAAAAATGCGTTCTGATGTCTCAGCCACCCGAACACTTGACGTGGGCAGACAACCCCTTGGGTGCCTTGCTGCTGATGCACATCATATTTGTCTGGCATAACTAGCTGAGATAGGTGCCAGGCACCTGCCCGTAGGCGACTTCCTGAAAAGAAGAGCCTACATTTGCGGAGGCTGGCACATCTACTGCACCCAAGCAAGGGACCTAGAAAAGGGTCTTGGAGTCAGGTCCAGCACCCACCTGACAACAACGGAAAGGGTCCCGCTGACACGGGTGGGTGCTGAATCAGGTGTTACCATTGGGTGCAGGTTAGAAAAACATGCACCTGGGCTGGGTTGAACAAGCAAGATCCTGCCTGGAGCAGGGGGTTGGACTAGACTTTCTCCTGAGGCCTCTTATGGCCCTGCGACGGTTAAGCGTAGCTGCACAAGTAGGATTGCAGTGATCCATTTACCTCACTCCCCTATGACGTCTCATGACTGATGTGAAGCACACAGTCTTTATTCTTCTCATAACCCTTTTCTTACCAAGTGACACATTCAGACATATTTTAATCTGCAAAACGGACTCGGAGGAAATGTTTCGACAAACTTTCCCTTTCCCAGGTTCTATTTTGCAGATCAGCTGCTGCAGTGACAATGCACAGATTCACAGAGGTTTATGGCTGGAAGGGCCCTCGTGAGACCATCGGGTCCAGCCCCCCTGCTCTGGGCAGGGTCAAATCACCCCAGCGAGGTGTGCGTCCAGTCTCCTTTTGAAGATCTCCAGGGCAGGTGCCTGCACCACCCTGGCTGGGAGTCTGTTCCAGAGTCTGGTCACACGAACCATGAAGTTTTTCCTTATATCCAGTCTGAAACCTTCTCCTAGGAGCTTATGACCGTTGCTCCTGGTTTGCGCTTTGGTGAAGAGTTGTTTGCCCAGCCCCTGATGCTCACCCCTGTGAATCTGGGAAAGTATTGCTATAAATGCTGGAAAGCATTTTCCTGGCTTAAAACACACAGCAGAATACAGTAATGCACTCATGCATACAGAAGACACTCTAGGTGTCCCATGAAATCTAAAGGGGAAGGATGCTCTGATGCTTTACTGAAGTGGGAGTCAGGAAACGTCACATCTATCCTGCTACCCATGTTCTTACAGCCGCAGTTTCAGAAGTTACTGAACTGTCCTTCTACCTTGGGCCTGATTTTCAGTTGTATTTCGCTCCCATAACTGTAAATGGAGGGTTGTGTTCACGGCGGAAGAAATCTGGGACATAAGTCAAACTTTGCCTGATTTTTTTTTTTTTTTATAATATATATTTTTGTCCTTTTTTTCACTTGAACTTGAGTTGTTCATCCTGGGCGTGATTCTCCACTACGCTACGGTTCTGCTATTCCATCCTGGCAGGGTACAAGGTATTTAAAAGTGGGTCTCAGTGTAATTCAGCACCACAGTGGTACTCAGAGCAGGCAGCCAAGAGGGAATTACATTCACTATACTGCTGAGCAGTATAAAGCGACTTTATTGTAAGACAATTGGGCCCTTTATCGCCAAGCAAGATTATCAAAGAAAGGCTGCTTTGTGTTATGCTTCTTCTCATCACTTACCTCTTCAAATCCCACTGGAATAACTCTGCTAAATTCGACAGAGAAAGGGTTTCAGGCTTTGACCTCAGGGCCTTGAGTTTACCTCCAGAACAGGTACGTTTTTTTTACTTTGGAGTGGCACAGCGAGGACAAGGCACTTTAATTTTACTGCAAGAAAAACCAGTCCCATGCAAGGCCATAGTGCTGGTCTTGCCGAAGTTTATCTTGTGGCAAAACCAAAGGACCTTGTCTTCAGCATGTCTTTACCTGGAGATAGAGAAAAGGGTAGGTAAGGTGTGGGAGCTATTTTGCAATGAAGATAAGGCTTAAACCCAGAGAAGAATCAGGACCTCTGGGCTGAGCTCATTGCTGCCCTGGCACCTGATTAATCACAGCAATAAGAAATTAAATAAAGTGCTACTACTAGCAACCTCCAAAACTCACCCAGTACTGGCATAAATGACTAAACCGCACAAAGCAACTGTCCCCAAAAGTACAATCCCCCACATTGGCTCCAGTGTTACCCCTCTGACTTCTCTGCAGATACTCCCAGCTTTTTACCGCTGTAATCATGCTCACATAATAAGACCTTTAATTAGCAGCTGAATCCCATCCCAGGAGCCCTGTTATCCATCACCAATTTTACGCTGAATTCCACTTTATTTTTTAAACCTAACCCCCCAAGTGGCTTCCCAAGCTAGGATCCACATGCTGAAAATGCAACGACTCATTTCACAGAGCAAACAACAAATCTATGCATTGCAAAAATCACATGAAAAGGTCGGGCAAGCGACTACGAGGTGGAATTCTTCTGCCTCAGAAAAAACCCCACCTAAGTGAAAGGTGGTTGTGCAGGGATGGAGAAGTGAAGAATATAACTGAACACAAAAAGGGTGAGATTATTAGATACATTATTTTTCACAGTATTATCCTGCTTGGTCCCTGGCATTAAACCAGCGAAAATTCACCCAGCGGCCTCTTTACATGATGGGAACCAAAGGGAATTTGTGTTTGCATGTTTTTTATGCGAATGCTGCTGACAAACACAGCACCATCTATTATTCATGTGTGCAACGTTTAGGGCTGGATTCTCCTCTTCAAATGGTTGAAAGCAGAAGCCGCTCATCTCGAGTCCAGGATGTTACAGTGGTGTAAGTGCGAGGGAATCCAGCCCTGGAGCATTTTATTTTCTAAAATCCTGCCTCTTCATGGACCGGGAAAAAATATCACCGTGTACGTTCGCAAGGGGTATTAGCATCAATACCGAGATTTACCTCTTATTACAAGGCTGTAAATAGCTTTCCAGCCAATGCCTTAAACATTGCAATGCAAAAATGGTCTATGATCTGCACTCCAGGGGCTACAACCTGGTTCCACCTCCAGCAGCTTTTCAGCACGCTTAACTTTGAGCAACGTGGAAGCAGCTCCAATTTCTCCACGGGGCCAAACTCCTCCTCAAAAAGCCCCTGGGATTAGGAGGGGTATATTTTTGCCTCCCTTCCCCGTGTCTTGCATCAACAACAGCTCTGTGACCCCGTCCTATTTATTTGTTCCAATTTCCATTCCCCTGGGAGCCTCTGATCCGACATCAGCCAGCACTTAGCACTTCACAGTGAGACTGTTTAAGGTAAAATCAAGGCATTTGTTTTAAATGCTAATATTAAAAAAACAACTTTACACAGATAAGATCCTTCATCTGCCTGTGAACTACTTAACTGAACACAAAAGCTTGCACAATTATACAGCACCCACCACAATAGAGATCTCTGAGCAAGGAGGGCCTTCCCAGAATAGAAATCATAATCGATATATAAAGCCACATCATTGATAGATTGTAAGTTTAAGGCACATAAGCAGAGAAAGGACCCGGGCAATCTCAAGCCTTGCAATTGCTAAGTATCGGTGATTATTGTAAGCGTCCAGCTCTTTTATCAAATGAAATGATACAAAGCAAATGAGATGAGAGGCACTGCTGCTAGCCATGTGTGTTCATCATTCAGCCGTCGCAGCCCCAAATTCTCCAGGGGATGTCCTTTTGCCCCTTTCCAAAGGGTCCTGATGCTAATGAGAAACAACATCCCGTCTCTGATGTGTCATATTAGAGACGGTGACAGCTTCCAGCGCAAGGCGAGCAGTCACGTGACGTCTGGTTTCTGCAAAGAGATGGACTCTGGCTACAAGCGTCCACCAAATCGCTAGCGAATTCGGTCGCCCGCAGCAGTTCCATCAATGTGACATTTCAGGGGGGGCAATAAAACTTAGATCCTGTCAAAAAGGGAGCTTTCGTTTTCTCCGCAGCCGTTTCCCCTACCTCCAAGATGACTGCAATTTGCAGTGCTTTCTGAAAATAAGCTGAGCACGGTGCAGGGAAGTCAACAGCCACCAGCTGGAGGCAGAAGCTTCCACTGAACAGTACCGATGCTTAGGTACTCCTTGCATTACAGCTCCACCAAATCAGTCCAGCCTCCTCGTGCAGGGTGCTGCAACCAAAAGAAGTCCCCGGCTCCAAGCAGCTTACAAGCTGAGCACAAAATAAGAGATAACCGATGGATACAGACAGAGGGAGCAAAAGTGACCAGCATGTCAAGCAACGGGACACTGTCCATAGGCATCATCATCATCATCATGATAATAATAATAATGATGTCACAAAAGCACGTTTAGGAGGGGTTTGAACCCCATCTCACCCTGGCACAAATCCATTCCAAGACTCGCAGGCTGATTTCTTCCCAAATCTGGGTTGAACAGTCCCTGCAAGGAAACAGGAATGTGCCCAGTGCTATTTAAACCTGCTTAAAAAACAGAATGAAGTGAAGCTGGGGTGGGGAAACAACTCCGTGCATGTAAAGAGAAAGGTTTGACCGCTCTGAGGACAGCCAGCTCTTGTCCCTAGACTCATGTGATGAACCCGTGCTTTGATAATAGCACGTCTAAGAGCTCTCATTTCACTAAAAGTCCTGTCCCTCCTGTTCCCACTGCATTTGACCTGATTACAATGCATCTTTGCAGACAAAGAAAACCTAGAAAAGAAGAAAACAAACTAAAATGCTCAGGCTAGTATTGTGCTATTAAGGCTCAGGCCTCGCAATGGAAACTGGAAAGAGCAAAGCAAGGGACAGGGACAGAAAAGCAAGGGAGAACGCAGTGGATGCCTCTTTAAGCTGCCAGAGATACAGGAAATAAGAATAATGAATCTCAAAGACACCCAAATCACTGGACGAGCCTCATCAGAGCTTCCAAACGTCTGGAAACACTGGCCCGTGTGCGCAAGGCAGCAAAGGGAATACCCCTCCCACTGCATCAGAGTGCATGATTATGGGACATACCTCGTCGCATCACCCTTCACCTTCCTGCAAGAGGCCGACTTGTGTTGTTTCCTAAAAGCGCACATTTGCCACTGTAAAATATGTCACTAGACCGCTGGCAGCCACATCAGCCGGTGGGGAGAACCAGTCCGATCTCAGGAGGGAAGTGGGCTTACATGCGATCAGTACTGGAACAGGAGGCCTCCAGGCAGCCTCTGGAGAGGGCAGCGTTAGCTATTGAAAAGATCATACTCTTCCCTCCATGTCAGTGATGAAATACAGAAAAACCCTGAATTAGGGTCGTCTCCTGCAGCTGGCACTCACTTTTGGAAGAGACATGAAACTAGAGGTCCTTACTACCTGCAAACGTCCAAATTTCCAGGTCTCTTCCTGGGCTCCACTGAGGTCAGGCAAGGCAAGGTCCTAAACCAAGCTGGAACCAGGGCCAGCGCAGTCCTGCCTTGCTAAATCTCAGCTGCTTTTCCAGCAGATGCAGTGGTCCTGACTGCCCTCTCCTACACACGGGACCAATGGGGATCTGATCCCAGCTCTCCCAGTGACTTGCTGGGTGATCTCAGGCCAGTCAAAATATCCCTGTCTCAGTTTCATGCATCTGTAAAGCTGGGACAAAAACCACTTATTACTCAGTAGGATGAAGAAAGGCGTAACATGAGATTTTCAAACCCCTCTAGGAAAGCCGAGTGCCAACTTCCCCCTCATTTTATTTGGGGGAGGCCGGCCAACCCCCCCTTAGCCAACTTTGCAGGTCTCAACCGTAACACCATCAGTGGGCACTTCGCCAGATCCTATGAGGCTCTGAATGGCTTAAAACAGAGGCACTCTCATAATGCAAGGTATTAATACTATTACTACAGAACCAAAGAAGTGGAGCGGGGACAAAGACCTGCTGACTGCAGCCCAGCTGACAAGGAAATCAATACATCTGAATAGCATCATTGTGTCTATGGAGGTCTGTTTGTGCTGAGCTAGACAACATTTCTTTCTGTAGGACACAGCATAAAGCTGCCCTGAGATTGAATTATCACCCTCCCGTGGTCTCTTGTGTGTGGTTTCATTTTGCCACGTATGTGATCCTGCTGACTGTGTGCTGATAAGGTTTGGAAGAATACAGACATGGTGGGGGGTTTTAAAAAAAAAAGAGAAGAGAGACAAAAGAGGACAGCACACACTTGAAGAAACATTGTTTTAAAGGAACTTTGCAAGAATGGCATTTGGCAAAGGAAAAGATGCACCCACCGCTGCCGAGAGGGGCCAAGGGAGGACAGGGACTGGGGATCTTCAAGTTTCAAGGTGGAAACAAGAAAGAAGATAAAAAGCATCCATTCAGTCTTCATCGTTACTCTACATCGTTGGTGCCAGCGTTCATCATCGTTCACAAGAATTAGCTGCTCAGCTTCAGAGCGAGCTCCTGCCGGAAAACACATCCTGCCGCCTGGCTTGCAAATACTTCACAGGCGAGTCCCGCATCATTCATTATTTGCCAGATACAAGTACCAGGAGCGGTAGGCAATAACGGTCTTTGTTCCCATACACCAGACCGTGGTGATGTACTTTCTATTTCTAGGATACCGTTTGCATTTGCCCCTGGTACCTTGGCACACTGCTGCTGTACAATACAAGCAGCTGTTTTCACCCCTGAACCCTGCAACCTTAGGGCATCGCAGTCCAGCACCAAAAGTCACTCTCCCAGTCTCCAAACAGAAGACAACACGTTATATCGTTGTGCCAGCTGAAATACCTCGAGGTACCTGGCCTATACTGCCCAATTAGGTTTTTTTTAAAAGGGGTCTCCAAGTCACTTCTGCAAATGTTACCCACAGTCTTAAAACATCCCCGGTGCCGGTGACTGAAACAAAGGAACCTACTTTCTAGTTATAAGCTCTGGGTCTGCAAATTAAGCCTAGCTCCTGGGCTGGCACCTGCAGAACGTGAAAAAGCTCTAAGCTAGGCAGGCAGGAGGTGGGAAAAGGTGAAAAGCTTCTCGTTCCCAATTGACTTGGCTTCTCTCTTATTAGTGGGGAAAGCACGAGGATTTCGAAGAGGCCGAACAAGAATGAAACAGTGTCCTGGGTAGGTTTAAGAGCAAGCAGGCCTCAGGGTTGCTCCTTAGCCACTTGTGTTTTCCCAAATTGCTCATTTTTGTCTCAAAGACTTGCCAAGTGCATGACAGCACACTCAGGAGGACGGCAGCATTTTGTTCAGTTGCTGTTCTATCGGCGTCTCGAATTTTAACTGTTGCTGTCAGCTTTCATCATGGCAAAGCAGGATGCTGTCTGGAGATGTTAATGTACTGCAGTGCAGAAAACAAGAACAGGACATCCACTACATCTCAAGGGTGCCGAAAGTCATGGTGCATCTTGGATGACAGTGAGGCAAAGTCAAAAATCACCTCTTTACATGTCACAGAAGCACAGAGAGCACCAAAGACGTGCGCACGGTCTCTTTCTCCTCATTTCACTCCCATCAATGCAATCCGAGGTCAGTTAAGTCAAAAATGTTTCCAGTTTTTTAATAACGGCTGACTTTAGGGAGTCAAAATAACGAGGAAAAAAGAACCTTTAAAAAAGCGTGCGTAAATTTTCTCTCCCCTCTTCCTGCCCCCAAACACATACAAAAAGGGTTGACGCCTTTTTTTCCTTAAAGGGGAAAAGGAACAAGCACCCGGCTGGTGGACAGACACCTGGCCGGGGTCATCTGACCCCAGCACTTTCCTGCCCAGGGCAGGGGGTCGGACTCGATGATCTAATAGGTCTCTTCCGACCCTAAAGTCTATTAAATCTATTAATTAAATATAACTGGTGAAATTCTCCTCTAACCCGATTCTACAAGTCGTAGCCAAGTAGAAAAGTCGTACAAGTCCAATTCACCTCTGCAAACTGGGCAAATCATTATACTTATTCCGACACACCTAGTTATTATTCAAAGGAGATGTGAACAGCTGCTGGCTTCCCCATTTTGTGGGTTCATCTAGACACCGCAGAACAGCACAAGACGGAGGAAGATCTAGAACGTCAGAACAAGCAACAGACGCAAGGTGGGAAATGGCGATTCGAGCTCGAATGCAAGTCCTTTTGCTGACTTCAGCAGGCTCAGGATGTGGCTTTAACAGAGCGAGCGCTGGCCAGGGATAAAATTAATGGTCCAAACCCAATTTCACTTTTACCAGTGGTAAATTAGAGGTAATCTGACTGAACTGAGTAGAGCAAAACTTTTATAATAATTGAGAAAACCATGAGCCCCGGGGCTTTAATTTTAAGGCTCTGTCTCGCAGTCTCTTGCCCCCAGTGTTTCTGAAGCTAGATCGTTTCAGTCCCAAAGGCTGACAGTAAAAAGATAAGCCCCCAGGGGAACGGACAGGAGACCTGAAGAGATCTGGGTATTGCAGAGGAATGGCAAGAAGTTGTACATGGGCCTCGAGTGCTCGGCAGAGACGGAGGAAGGACAGTATGTGCAAAGGGAAATACCTTCTACATCCCACTCCAGGTCGCCCCCACTGTGCTCCCAGCATGGGGCAAGTTATCAGTTCTGCACAAAAAAGCAAACTGGCTTTGCAATGGCAGATTTCTCACCCAATCTGCCGGCCTTTCTTTGGATTAGGTCCCAGAATCAGCTTTCCTTGCACTTTTGTCACCCAGAAAGAAAGCAACGTGTCTAATCCCTCTATTTCCATCTGCAGTCAGCTACTGCTGTTAAGCCGTCAGCACAAGACTTAAGAGGAAAAGAGATCAGGCCTAAAGGCCACAGGCCAGAGGGCTCGGTGGGGTCGGGCAGACCGGAGGGGTGAACTGATCAATCCAAGGTGCCCATGCCGGTTTTTTCTTGAGGGCTGAAAAGGTCACATCTTGCCTCTTGTTGAGCTCATCAGCTTGTGGCTTGAGACTCCCTAGAAAAGCATGCAGCTCCTCCTCCCTGGGTGAAGGACTCCTCTGCCATGACTGACCATGACCACGGGTTGGTTTGGGGGGGGGTGTCCATGACCCCCTTTTTGTTCTTCTGGGTTCACTACTTGTTTGTCTCTGCCAGCACGGTCCTCCTCCCTTCTCTCTCTCTCCCTCCTCCTGTGTCATTTGTACTCCAATTTCTCTCCTCTTCTTATGCTCCGCTTTCTGCATGTGCTTGCACAGCATCTAACCAAGTGAACTTGGGTTCATGAAAGCTTCTGTTCATCTATATACACATATATATATATACACACATACACATACACACATATATATATACACACACATATACACATACACACACGTATACACACACACACGCATATGCACACACATAAATAATAAAAATATACAATTAATATTAAATTTAATTGTATATAGAGAGATATAAACATGAAATGTATTAAATACATAAATAAATGTATGCACAAGCTTACATATATAAGATATACATCTTATTTAGTGTATAAACCTGCATATCTACCCTGCCTTCTGGCTTCAGACTAATGCAGCTAACTACCTCTCGCTGCTCAGTTATCATGGCAGAAACCCCCTCCCCTCAAGGCTTCCTGTTCTGTCATCTGTCCCTGCCCTCGGAAACGGCATCAACAATATTTCCACCTCTCCGGCCACGCTTGCTTTAACCAACTCTCCTTGAGAACGAAGCGCGGCGTGTGGCCGATTGAAATTGCTTCGGAGGAACTTTTGAACCGAAGGAGTTGCGGGCTCGTCAAAGAAATATGAGTTTCACAAACCTTGCGAGAGAACAGAGCAGTGCAAAACGTGGATGGCCACTCCATAAACCGGACGAGCAATTAACTCTCATCCGATCTCAAATGGACACCGAGGACGCTTTTTTTTTCAGGTTTCAGAAGAGTTGCAGCTAAGCCAAGAGAGACATCAAGTAATGTATTTTGCTCTCTTTGCTCACAGCTCCAAAATGGTAATAACTATACTGAGCACTGCCAGTTAAGTGCTAGCTCGTAGAGCTGAAGATGCAAGATGAGCCCTACCTCTAATTCAGCTACTCATTAAATGCCAGGAAGAAGCCAACCACGAGGGCATTAGTACTATTACATATGGGGAAATTATTAAAGAAAAAATAATTGCATCGCCTGTTGAAAAGTTAAAATTGGAAGTGCTTGTTGCCATGGATACAGGATTCCTAGCCCTTACATCTAGTATAGTAAAACCACTACAAATAGCGGGGTTAACGCAGCAGTCCCAACCTTTCACTAGACGTATCGCTGTTCATTGCAGCCAACCCAGTTACCAGCACGATCTAGAAATGATCGCCTGCATCAAATGCTAGACAGTCTGCAGGACATCCTCCTCCTCTCACTTGGACCATTTCACCACTGATTTCATGTTAATCGTGATTTGTACTAGCAGACATCAAAGAATAGGCACCCAATATCACAGCCAAAAAAAAAAAAAGCTTCCTGGTCCCAGTGTTGCTGATCTATTCATCTACCTTTCTGGCTGTGTATACGGATGTATTATATTGCTCAAACAGGCAGCAACAGTCCTCAAGGAAGAGTGTAAGCTTTTCACGTTATTTAAAGCCACCATTTAGGTTTCAAGATATAAGTTGGTATTACAAACTTACACTAATGCAAGCACTCAAATGGCTCTTGTGAGAAAAAAAAAAGATTTGTTTAGACCCTGACTTGGCAAACCTCCCGGTCAACTTCAGATGCAGCTAAATTTAGAGAGATTAAGGCCACGAGGAACCATTACATGATCTTGTCTGACCTCTTGCCTATCCCGGGTGCTCCTTCCTTTTTTGTGTCCTTGTGTGACAAGGTATTTAACGGATTCGTTGGCATCTGACAGGGCCACGCCGTGAGCACTTCCACGATGGCCTTGAACTTGCAACCTCTAGGCTGTCAACTGTGCCCCCACGCCTGCACCACCCCGGCCCCCGGCCCAGGTGTGAAAATCCTAATAACTTGAAATTAAGCACGCGCTTCGGGAAAAGCCTCGAATATTGCCCTTGAGATGAAGGAACACAAATCTACTAGAAAGTAAAATGAAAGTCTCATCTATTGTTTTGTTCCAAAATTAATGAAATAGGAAACATGGTTAACAAATGGCATCAATGGTACAAGAAAATCTTGGTTTTGGAGGGGGGGGTTTAAGTCTATTTAATTGTTTAACAAGCTTGAAGCCTTGCAAATTGGTGCCTGGATCTATAACTGGGACTCCTAGGGCATTCATACACATGCTCTGGGTGGTGGGAAGAGAGGGGGTGGTGCTTTAATTAGAGTGACTTGCCGCTCTAATTAAAGCGCCTGCAGCATCACATGTATCAGCATCCCTGCACTGAAAAATGGTGCCAGGGGCACTGCAACCCCTGCCATTTTTAAGCACAGGGACACTGATACACATGACACTGGAGTCTGCTGGAGCATGGTAGTTATCATGCTCCAGCAGGCTTGATGCACATGCATAGGCCCTCCTGGGTACCACGTGTATAGGTGCCCATAGATACCATTACAATATATGCAGTAATACTTGGCACTTAGCATGGGCTTTAAAGATTTAAAACCAGGAAGGCGACAGGAGACACAGAAGGACCTCATGAACACAGCACTGAAATGGGATTTGGTCTTAATCCCAATTCTGGCACTGAGTGACCTTGCATAAATTTCCTCGCCTCAGTTTTCCTGTCTGTAAAATGGGGATTATGATTCTGACCTTTGCATAGCACTTTAAGATCTAAAGATGAAAAGCACTGGGTAAGAGCCAGATACTATTACTATTTAATAACATGTACATTATTTTTAACTATAAAACATCAAAAGTAATTGGCTTTTCCTACAAAGATTTGCAGCACTTTCACTAAAAATGGCAGTTAAACCAGTGCAGATGCCTGAGGAGAGACGCTTGCTGATCTCAGTTTAGCTACATTCTGGTAAACAGATTTAAATGTGTGCAACAAAAGGGTTTGCACTGGTTTAACTAAGCTAGCTTACAGTGCAATAGCAATATTTAGACAAAGCCCCAAACCATAACATAAGGTATCATGTACCTAATCTAATTTTGGGGTCCAGGAGAGAGCCTCAGACCCATCCCCCTGAGGAGTCTGAAAAGAGCTTTCACACGAATAACACACTTTATTTTAAATGGATGCTCTTGAAATGTCATTTATAAAACACTTGTCCTTAGTTCAGATCATCTTCTGTTCCAAAATGCTAAGAAAAGGCTTTTAAAATAGGAGGTTTCAAGTAGCAAGGCGAATGCATGCAAATTAGCAAGGCCATCCTATCAACATTCAGCCAGGGACACCAATGCTGATATCTAAGAGGAAGATGAAGCCACGCAATTCCTAAATAGTTTACACAAGGTGCATCTGAAGTACAGACCGTTTAACGAGAGAGACTGTATTTATAACATTACCTCAAAAATTGTCATGTTTGCCTCTAGGCTTTTGACAAGGGACGACGTGATCAAAAGCTAGCACGATCTACAGGGAACTCGGCTCCCAGTGCCTGTTTTGTCACCCTACATGATTTTCAACGGCACCACGTGGTATTCTTAGCGAGAGACCTACAAGTACTATGGAAATAAATTCTTAAATAATACATAATGCAGATAAATTATTAGGGCTAATGTTCACGGAAGAGAGGCAATTACACAAGGATTTTTCTGTAATTCCCTATTAACTCCCCACAATGAGGAGCAGCACACATAGGAAACAGCAGACTCTGCCAGGGACCTGCCACCGGTTGTTGCTGCTGTTAGAAAAAAGAAAAGGGATTAGATGCTAGAAATACGGTCATAGCAGCATCTCCTGAACTGCCACTAAAGTGGCTTAAATGAACTTGTCAATGCGGCAGCAGGTATGGCAGCAGGAGTTTTGCTGTGCAGGACATTTTATCTCCTGCAGTGAGACAGCCAGCTCTTAAACCAAGCTGGACAAGCCCATTTCCTGCCCGCTGCGTAACAAGATCTGCGGAGTTGCACCCATTTATTTCAACAACTAATTCAACTTCATGTGGACTGGGACATGAAAAGTGGCTCGTGCCCAGGTCTCTCTGCGTCTGGCACTGATGGCAAGCTTTTAAGAGCAGGGACCATTGCTTTTTTTGCCCTGGGTTTGCAAACTCACATCTGGGGTTGTGACAGGGGCTTTCCAGGTACTACTACAATATTTGGCACTGGCATTTCAACACACGTAACAATTCACATCCAAAAAGCCTGGTTTCTCGAGACTTTTTCCCGGCAACTCATTTTTTTTCCATGATCCAGCTTTTGTGTCAATGGGTTACAATGATGGATAAGTGAAACAATATCAGATGGACCAGGGACATGGATCTATCTAGGTCTGGACTGAGCATACCCCTTAATCTGGCACGACGGGAAGGAACAGATGACACGTGGCTCAAAGGGACATTTTCTGTGGCAGAGGAGCTGGAAGCACAGCTGAAAAAGTTGAGACACTTTCCAAGGATCAGCCGAGACTTACAACCGCATGAATTGCTAAATCACTGCCGTGTGTTTTGGTTGTTTCCTCGTCAACCTTTTTGGCGAGATCTTTGTTACGTGAGTGCCAATCCAACTTCACCACAGTGGCTGAATTACCCAAAACAGACACTCATGTAACTGGAAAGCGGTGACTGCCTGTAAAACGTTGTTCTGTGCAGAGGCGGCTGCCTGGGTGAAATAAGAGCTCCTTCTGCTGTCTGGCACATGGGGGCAAGATGATTTATGAGGATGCAGAGGTTCCTGGAAGAAGGAAGACGCTCACCTGCAACATCTGCTCGTTATTAAGGACTCCCTGCAACAATTAGATCTAGGAGCACTATTTTGAAGTGATGATTAATTATACACACCGTGCAGGCACAATTCTGCTTCATCATTTAAGACAAAATTCCCTCTGCCACAGAGGATTCACGCAGGATTTCAGCTGTGCATCAAGGATTGCTCTGGCCCTTTCTAGCGGATTTACCCTGAGTCTGACTGCCTAAGCAGACAGTCCACCTACCTCCATCTCAGTCCTCACATCACAACCTGCTGCCGCCTTTCCAAGTAGTCCAGGCCTGAGCCAAATCCCACTGAAGTCAAGAGAAATCTTTCCACTGATGTCAGTGGGCTGTGGGTCAGGTCCCTAAACAGAATAAACTTCAGCATGAACAGAGGTCAAAGCCCAAATTGAATAGTATCATAGTAATAAATATGCATAGTAAATGTAGTTAATATGTAAATACATAGTAAATGGAGTTAATACATAGTTAACAATACATAGCAAATGTAGTTAATATGGGGAAATCTGCTACCACCGAGTTCCTTAGAGGTCTTCTGATCTGACCACCTCCAGAGTATTAAACTTCAAATGATTTTTGGACAGGCTGAGGACAGAGGTTCAACAATTTGGGTTTTGTGGAGCCAGTTGGGGCCTCCCAGGTGCAGGAACAATACAAGAACATTTGACTTGGCCAGGTTCATTCCAGCTGCTTTGTCCCAAAGATTAAAGCAAGGCAGCTTTAAAGAGCACGCAACCATCCCACGTGGTGAGGACTCTCGTATTCAGAGCTCGTGGAAAGAGTGCTTCAGCATTTCATTTCTTCTGGATGCCAAAATGGTTTACTTGGGACTTTACCAAGCAAAAGTATTCATATAGTTTACCTTTCTAACATCTTAATGGGTGCTGCAAAGCTGGCAGCTCAGTAAATGCCAATATTCTTATTTGAATGGGACTTGATACCTGCAAAGCTCTTAGAAGAAAGATGCTATAGACATGCAAGGCAAGTTTTTATATACCAGAGCAGACCAAGTTCCCATGGTCATATCTCTTGCTTTTGGTATACTTAGTAAGCACCTTTCAGACTACAGGTTGTTTGCAAACATCTCCATCTTTATAGATGTGACTGGTTTCTCTAGCACATGGTGTTAAATCTGATCCATGATTGCACTAAAATTTTCCAAGTCGGAGAAGGAATGACAAAAAAATGGGCAGTGAACCAAAAATGCACTTGATGACACAAGAAAACTCTTATTTGCATGTGAATAAGGGGACTCAAAAAAGACCAGCTGGAGGCAGTTACGCCAACAATCTCTATTTGCACAGAAGTGTTTGTGAACAGTGACGTAAAAAGGCAACAGGAATACTAGCGAACCAAAGGGAATTCAAGGAAAGACTTGCAAATGCTGTTTATTCCAGGGACAAGCTACAGGAAGTTTATCAGCTCTGTAAAATTCAAGTCCTAGCAAACTGCTGCGAGGCTTGTATCACATCAAAAATTGCCCAGGAAACGTGAGATCTCACTGCTTTCAGCTATGCCTCGCCGCCTCCACCTGATCCGAAAAATCACCCTTGTGTGTAGCTAATTTACTTGTTTCTTTGTGTACCTAAATCAGGTGTTGGCCCCTTGGTTCCGCCTGGCAGCTTTGCTCAGGCATTTGTTCATGAGCGAAGAAAAATACATCGTTAATCGCCACAAAGCCAAATGAAAACCTCCTGGGAAAAATGCTGTCACAAGTATTTCCCAGGGCAAGCCAGAAAGGCAGGTTTCAAAATGATAAAATATATCCTATTGCAATTCACTCAGGGCTTTCTCCGGATAAAATATCTCCAGCTCACTGCATACTTTGGGTCAAATTCTGCCTTGCTACACTGAACCTGACCGGGCTAATTTCACCTGCAGTGGTGGCATACTGCACCGTCTCACATCAGACATCTCGCCATAGTCGCTGCAGGCAGTCTCTGCAAAGCGGCGTTAGAAAGCCCAGCTGTAGACTACGTACTGTGCTGTAGATGCTGCTGAGCAGATACCATCAGAAGATGAAATAATGGATGCCTGCGCAAATGATGTATTCCAGTACCCCCATCACAGCTTCTGTCTATCCAGATAATGGAATTATCCCACCTTTATCCCAGAATTAATTCCTTTATCATATAAGCATCTCATGCTCTTTAATGGATTTAGTTAAGATGAGACACCCCAGTGTCTGACCAAAGCAGTGGCCTGAATCAATCCTACCTTTCGGGCCAGTGCCTTAAACTTTAAAGGATTGGGTTTACTGTGGGGAGTTTCTCTCTCCCCTTGCATAAAATGCCTAAATAGTGAGATGAGGACAGGGTCTGAACTGAGCAATACCCCAGCTGCACCTTGAACTCAGGAAACATTCAAAACGTGTTAAATGAAATACCTGTCATACACTGTGCACAATCCCACTGTCGAATTCTCACCAGGACTCAAAAAGGGATTAGATATTTATGTGGAAAACAAGAGCAGAGAGGAAAAATCCTGGTTCCGCTGAAGTCAATGGCAAACCTGCCATTAACCTGCTAGGGACAGAAGTTACACGTAAACTGGTTTGAGTCATCAAAACCTGGTTTAAACCTGCAACAGAACAGAAGTTCAGTGCACATAAACCAGTTTCAAAATGGCTGAAACTGGTTTAAAATAAACCTGGTTGAATGTAGTAGACTGGACTGATTTGGGTCAAACTGGTTTATGAAACTTCTGTTCCAGACCCCTTCCTGGTTCAAGACAAATCACACTCCCCCAGCATCCCAGCATGCTTTCCAGCCCTGGGCTGGGCTGTGCTGTCTGCTCCAGCACAGAAGGGTTTGTGGAGAGAGGGTTAAACCCCAGTTGGGGTCTGGGGCCAGGGAGAGGGGGGTTAAACCCCACTTCTGAGTATACAGCTGTCCTGCCCTGCTAAATTTACGGTAAGCTACTGCTGGCTGCAACCGTGAACTACAAATCCCACAGGCACCTGGAAGCAGGAAGAGGAAGTGATGAGCAACCCTGCAGAGTCCTGCTGCTGCGATTGTGTGCTGCAAATCCCAGAGACCTTAAGGGCAGCAGGAAGAGGAAGCAAACACACAGCCAATGGTGGCTATATGCCAGAGAGCTATGCTGTAGCACCCCCGGCTTCTGGCCTGAGCCGCTGCCGGCACATGGCTGCATTTCCTGAATCAAAAGTGAACGCGTATCCAGTTGTTTCTCAGTTTAATCTCTGCAGCTTAGACTAACTTGCAAAGACTGACTCGATTCAGCCTCGGGCTTTTTGACTGTCTGTACTTAGCCAATAAGGGTTTCACCCTATGAGTTAATTAACACAGACCAGGACTTTCAGAATACTCTCGATTTAGCCAACTTCTAATTAATGGGGGCTAAGAGGAAATGTCCTCACTCTGCGAGCAGGCTCTCCCATAGCTGCCTGTTACAGAGGGTCTTGTTTCTTCTAGCCACGGTTGGTGAATGAGATGGATCCCTAGAGTCCAGGCCAATACAGCAGTTCCTAAAATTGTTACTGGCTTATAAGTAGGGAGGTAGGACACATTTTTCTCCAAGGGTGCTTTACTCCTTCTCAAGAGTTAAATCCCCGAGACAAAAACAATTCTGGCTCACCTGCTGTTGAAAGTCCTAATTTCACATGTGCAAATCAAACTCTGTCATTTCTATTTTCCTGAATGCTCCTGCTACCTTAAGGCACCCAAGCTTTTTTTTATGGCAGCAATTACTAATAGCATTCATATAGGGAGGGAAACACGAGCAGGGTAAACTAGGGAATATAGCATTTCTATTGTGACAGCTCATTAAATCAATATTTACTACTTTCCTTGAGATGTGAATATCCAGAACAGAATCTCTTACATTTCTGCCTTTCCCTAATTCCAGCAGGCAATGCCATAAAACAGACTCAGACTCGTCTCCTTTGTTTTCTACCCAAACATCATTATTAAGAGCGAAGTGTACTGCAATCCCATGCATCCCTGTATCAGACACTGCCGTCTTAGTTACACACGGTGCAAGACTGTGCTGTCTGAAATGCACACGGGTGTCTACACGGCAGGCGGACTTGTTGCCTTCCCATATGTATCACTGCCTAACCAGGAGTACATTTCCAAGACAACCTGCAGATACAAAGCTCTGTGTGTGCATTCTCCAAGGGGAAGATTACAACCTGAATTTCAGCATCAGATGGGCAGATAATTGCACAGGCAGACTCTCCTAATTTACTCCCCTCTTCTTTTTTTTTTCCAGGTGGTAAGGGTTTTCTAGTGCATTGTAATTAGATCAAAGATGGCCTGCTCTTGCAATAGCTGTGGGGTAACACTGCAAATCTAATCCAGGAAAGAAATACCTACCAACAAAGACTTAAAGAACCGCCTGGGTTATTGAGTCTGATCCCCTACACTTGCAGGATACCATGTAAACAGACAATCGGTCCAAAAGGATTCCCAAAAGCATCATCTCCAGCCCCTCCACCACGAAACAGGGTATCTGCCAATACCTCCAAACAAACAGCCTCTTTGGTGCCAGACAGACAAATATCTCAAATATTCTCAGGCAGAGACTAGGTAACAAGGAGGCTGCCACCACTGTGTTGGCCTCCTCCATTGGCAGAGAATATGTTATATAAAACATGCCCAGATGAACTGAGGACTTGATCCAAAGCCCACTAAAAAAAAATGATAAGGAACCATTGCACACACCCCTCCATAAAAGCATCCTAATTGCTGAACTGCTCAGGATGGGATGAAATTAATGAAAGGGAAAATTAGGGCTGATTATCAAGCTCTTCCGGATCAGATCTGTTGACTGCGGATTTGTCTCCCAACAAAAGAGGGGGAAGCCACCTCGTTCAGGGTGTTTCTGACTGAACAGCAGAGAGCACTAGAAAAATGTTCCACGGGAAATCATCTTGCACTGACAGGTGATTGAACAGCTATTTCTGTTTAGCTTGCTCCAGGTTCCCTCACTTAAGATACATGAAACATGGAGACTGGTAAAAAAGAAGTGAAAGGTGTCACAAATGCAGATATTTTCAGCATAACAATGTTGTGCCAACACCCCTGGTCAGAAGGTTTCCTCCCCTGCAGCGCCAGCATCGTAGATCACAGTCCAGTTCAACAGCAGAGTGGCTCAGGCAGCCCCCCGCCGGGCCGCACGGAGCACTTGGCTGCTGCTCTCCGGCTCTTCCCCCGAACCCTCGCTGCATGGGTCTTTGCATGGACAACCGCTATAAATCAAAGTCAAGGTTGTGCAAATGCAAATACACAAAGGGCAAGGAATGTGCACCTGCTGTTTTCTCTTCTGTACGGGAGCTGCTTTCTAGATGGATGGAAAACACACGCACACGTGTGTGCACATGCACCCCCCCCCCCCCGACTCTGCACTAAACACCTAAAGGAATTTTTAAAATAGATCTAAAAATCTCTGATCAGCTCAGTGTGCGCCCATTTAAGTTGCACCATTGTGCCTCTTCTCTATAATTTCATTAAAAAATTACAAAGAAAAGCTCAAGTGAAGCCCATTGGGGTGCCCCTTCTGCCCCCCCCCCAACATGCAGGGGTGCCAATAAGAGCAGGAAAAATATATTATGCTACAGCACCTCAAAGGAGAAGATGTCCCTGGCTCCTGGATGTCCCCAGCTCTGATGTTTGAGATTCCCCTCCTGTAACATCCATGCAAGAGATAAGGGTAGGGCCAAGCTCACTCTCCCCGACTGGCTCATGATGAAGTAACTCCTGGTCCAGCTAGCAATAACTTCCATGGCTCCCCTTGCATTTCAGGTGATAATAATAACTCCATTTCCTCTACCTGTAAAGGTCCCCGACATGCAGTTTCTGAGCCCTGCTAGTGGATTATGAATGTCCATCAGAAACCTTGTATACCAGACTCCCTTCATCCTCACTTATACCCCTCAAGAACCTCAGCCCAGCCCCATGCATTGCACAGGTATATGGGAATGAGATTTCTTTATAATACAGGGTTCATAGCTTTGCAATTGCCATGGGGCAAAAAAAAAAAAAGACAGCCCCCAACCACTGTTAGTGGGGGCTAGGGTGACCCAGGGACACTTACTTTAACTGTAAGGTCTTTATATTTGGGGTCCCTACAAAGCCTCCTCTGGTTCCCAGGTGCTATCACAATGCAAAGGCTCAGCAACAAGAATAATATAGCATGGGCAGCTTGGGGCTAAGATTCAGGAATAGAAATTAAAAAAAATGTGGTCCTATTCACAGCTTTGCCACAGAGTCACTGGGTCACTTGGGATAACTCGACTGATTTCTCCAGGCCTGAATTTCCCCTGCCATAAAATAAGGCATGGCAAGGTTTTCTCCACTCCTGCATCCTGCAGTCCTTGGACAGCGAGGCAAAGTGTCACGTGCAGCCAAGGACACGATCCAAATGGTGAACGCCAGGCTCCGATCGCTCAGTACTGGACAGAGCTAGAAGAACGTCCAACCGTCCAGCCGAAATCTGTGCCAGATGGTAACAAAACGCCCCTGTCAGTAAAGCAGTTTCCTATCATGGAAAATGCTACCATGGAAAGAACCGTATGGGAACAGCAGGTCCCTGTGGCAAGATCGGCCTTTAGCCCTTTCAACACTTCCCAGTGCTGCTATGCAGCCTATTTTTTTTAACTTCCAGAAATACCACTCTGTATGTTTTCCCGTACAATCCCCAGCGTCATTCGTATCACAGCAAACTTGTAATCAGGGGTGGAGGAAAAATTATATTCCTTTGGCATTTATCTCTATTTCATTGGCAGCTGCTGCAGTGCAATATAATCCTAAACAAATCCTTTTCTGAAAAGGAAGATTAACACGTGCTTGTAAAGGAGCATGACTTCTCTCTTAGGACCCTGATACCTCTTACTAGACGAGTCTAGATGATGGTTACTGCATAATGTGTTTCAGATTCATGAACTAGGGGCCAGTAAAATGAAGGCTTCACCTTCACAGTACGCATCGCATATGAAGAAGACAGTAATTCCTATTTCTCCGTGAAAAACCCAGCTGCAGCTACTACTTGGCATCTGCATAAATGCCAGCACAACTTAACTCAGGCTATAGGCACAACCGGCTAGGTTCAACGGCACCTCCGCTGATGTGAATCCAAAGTAAAGCAATCAACTCCAGAACCGTCACTCCCAATTTACACCAGTGACTTAAGGATACAAATCTGGCTCAATAAGCGAAGCTCTGCTATTCCTATACCCTCCTCTGACCTTGGGACTTCAGACAGATCCCGATGAACAGAGCAAACTCTTTACTCTATCTGTAAAGACATTACAAATACAACGTCGTTATTCTGATTTCTCTATGAATCTCGTGGCTACTAAGGCCTGGGGTCAAATATTGCTCCCTGGCCCCCCCCTGAAAATCAGCAGCTAAATGACCACTAACTTCCAGATGGTTGGGATATTCACCTCTGATTCTTTAAATACTACTCTAAAAAGTAAGATTCAGCTTCATCAGTATAAAAACCATAATACATAAACAACTATTAAAAAGTTTCATCTCCTCGGTGGCTGCAAATCCAGACTGCTGCAATCAAAAGAAGATTTGCGACTTAGGTAGTCCAATTTATTTTCAAGTATTTGCTCCAGAAATGCCTACTTCTCTTCAGCTGCTGAGGTCCAATAATGGCCTACGATGGCAAATTATCTACATGATACTGATGTTGGGCCTGTCATATTTTAACCCCATTAGGAAATCAAAAAGAAGCAGTGAAGGAAGAGCCACTGGTGCAGGAGATTTTACACAGCCTGTGTAAAGGTCAATCTAAGAGGTTTTAAGAAAATCCTCTTCCGAAACACTAGATTCAGGAGTAGATAAACTGTTCTGGGCAATAAAGCATTAGTTTTTCCTGTTACTAAACACAATTTTAGGCTTGTGTTCATATTTACCTAGAAAGGATTCTAGTCTGGGTCAAAAAGCAATAGTCTCGATGTCTCTTGGCCACTGACTCCACCATATAAAAACCAAGGAGACAGGAATTTTTTGAGAAAAAAAAAAAAAAAAATCAGTAAAAAAAGTTTTAAAGGCAGTAAAAGATGCATGAGGCAAGATGCATATGGAGCCCAATTTAGTTTTAAACAGTAATGGGGAAGGGGCTGACGACACTGAAAGGAAAAGAAAGAAAGAACGTGCGGACATACTGACTTGGATTAACGGCGCGCTATTGATAAAAGATCGATCTGTCCTTATTTATACCTTTGGGGACCGGCTGCATCTTTAAATCTCACGTGTTACTTGGTAAGTTGGATTTGTTAATAAATCAAGTTTCTAAAATACAACGGTGTTCCTTGGTGGTGCAGATGCCTTGTGAACAGCATGCCATAAAGCAGGCTGAGGGCTACTGTCTCTGCAGCCTTTGCTATTCCTTTCCACCAACCCAGGCAAAAAGTCTCTGCCCCTGGAGGAGACCGAGGCTGATTCTTTGATACAAGCCAACATCTGGGTACTAAAGGAGGGGAGTGCTGAAACTAATAGGCTGGAGACACACAGGAGAGTATGTGTAGCCTGGCTGTATGAGCCTCAATCTGTACACGGACACATACACGGATTAAACACGGATGAAATCACTTCAAATAAAACACAGTGGTGGTTAAGGAGCTGACAATTCCCTACTTCAGGCGACATGTTCCACCAACAAAGGAAACGTTTCTCTTACAGGTACATTACGTAGAGATTACATTAAAAAAAAAATCATAATGGATAAAATCCTTCTGGGCTTCCTGGGGTTGTCTTCTTCAAAGCTGAGTGTTTTTCAGAGCAATATTGTGCATTGTAACATTACAAAGCTGCCGTTTAGATTTCAATCACGAAATGCTTCACTTTAATTTAAGAAAGAAACAGAGATTTCTGAAGCTAATGCAGCAAGCCGATCACTTTGTAATCCAGCACACTTCTCATTTGCTGCCCACAAGGTGCTATCCTGAACCGTCCTAGCCTAAGGTCATTAAACTCGGGTAAAGGCTAGAATAGAAGAAGCATCAGGATTATTTTCACTTTAACAAATGATTATGATTTGTATTACCACAGCTGGAAATCCTGGGAACTCCAGTCATGAATCCAATCCCTTATGTGCTAGGCACTGTACAAACACGGAATAAAAGATGGCCCTAGTCACAAAGAGGTAGCAAATAGACAGACTGGAGTGCAAAGAAGCACAAAAAAAAGAGCATTGCAGTAATCAGGACAAGAAATGATGGCAATCTAGGCAAAAAAAGAGCTGTAGCTGTGTAGGTGAACAGGAAAAGCCATATCTTAGAGTAGAGATGATATACAGAAGGAAAGATGTACGATTTGAATATACCCTAGAAATCAGTTCCAGGTTGAAGATAACACCAAGGTTACAGTCCCGAGTGACAAAGAGGATGGTGGATCCACTCTCAGTCATAAAAAAGCAGCTGGAGAGAAAAGATGGAGAGCTCGGTTTTATCATATCCTGATAGCCAGACATCTATAAAGATGTCAGTGACAGCCTGAAATGTTAGTTTGGCCAGAAGGAGACATCCAGAGCAGAGAGACGAGTCTGTGAATCAGCACTGCAGCCTACATGGAGCCCGATTATATACCCACGTATATACCTGGGACTATGTACGCACACACATGGGACTATGAAATAATGTAGCCTTGAACTGACCAAAATGCTGTCCGAAGTACATGCAGCATCTAAAGATTTCTTCTTGCATTATATTTTATGATTCTGGCAGCGATGACCCGGGTTTTAAGTGATTAGCACTCGTGGTATTCAGCAATATAGGGCTACTCAAGCTCTCAGTCTCAAGTTCTGGGCACTTCAAACTCAGAATGAGGGGAGATTTTGGACACAGAGCCAAGACCTGCCAAAGAATGAGAAACAGGTTTGCAGCTGGGTTGAACCCAGAAGCACCAAAAAGATAACTTGGTGAATATGTGCAACACCCACAACCACTGATGCTATGTATGATGCCATAAGGTAACTCCCAAGTGACAGTCCTGGGTCGGGCCGACACACAGACATGTTTGTGCTTATACTGCACTTTTCCTTTTTTTTTTCCCCTAGGCAATAACCATTTTCTAGTTCATGATGCAGGTGCTACAAAATGACTTTCCAATTAACTTCGTTGCTCCCCTTTAAGGACATTCAGGTTTCCCCTCTCTGTAATACACAACTAAGCCCAAGCTTTCAAAGCACTATTAAAATCACAACCCTGGTTAATGAGATTGGTTCTCAGCCTGAACTCATATGTTAGTTATTGCCTGGTGTCGCGGTCTGCATTTACACAGCAGGAAACACGGTCCTTTAAACCCTTCCCCAGCAACACAGGATCAAAAGGGAGGATGAAACGTGTCCATTTCTAACCCCATTTGGGATGCCATCCTCCTCGTTCAGGGGTTGTTACATGGGGCAGTCGCGTGCCATGTGCCGGATCTAGCAAAGTGCTTCTCATGCAGAAGGGCTCCTTCCCCAGCACTTCTTTTAAATAAAAATAATCACACGGTAGTACTCCAGTGCTCACGTAGCGCTGGCTGTCCCAAGAGCAGTTCAGGGTGTGCCTACAGTGAAATCCATACTGCGTGTACAGACATACCCAAACAGTGCTAAGCTTCCTAGCGTGGCTTCCGGCAGTTCAGAGTTCAGCGTGAGTTGTAAACCCTGCCTAAGATCCTGAGTAAAAGTCAGGTCAGTGCTCCACATTGCCATGTCTACAGTTACCGATACGAGAGCTAGGTTGTTTAAAAGCTGGCTTGGGCTCTATCTATAATCGCACCTTTGAATCGCTGTGTAGACGTACCCTCAGACACATGAACAAATTCATCCCTCCAAACCGACCTTGTCTGCATACATCCCTGCAAACTGGTGCTCAGGTGTTGCAATGATAAACTGCCATAAAAAATTAAATGGTTAGCAGCATTTTTATGGCTAGAGAAACAAACAAAGGAGCGAACTAACTTTCTTCCAAGTACTTAGACTAAAATCAAGGCTGGAACCGAGGCTGCAATTGCTGTTCAGGCGGCTAAGCCGTGCTGCCCTATGTGAAGAGGTTGCTTTACCCACCACTACAACACAATCTTTTCTAGAGGGAAACACAACGCCGGGCAAAGCTATGCAATTGCCTAGAACAGCCCTTTGCAACCTTTTGTCATCTGTGGACCCCTAAAGAACTTCAAAAGAAGGTGCAAACCCCTTTGGAAATTTCAAAAGGAGGTGCGGGCCCCTTGGAGTTGTAAGGGTGGGTATTCACATACTTTTGATTGATCGCAGTCATCTTTCACAGACCCCTTAGACAGTCTGTGGACCTCCAGGGTCCATGGACCACAGGTTGAAAACCACTGGCCTAGGACGGAAAATGAGCAGATTCACCCGAGACCAGAGAGGGAACTTATTCAGGAAACAAAATATAAAAGACCTGAGCTGGCACTCGGCCAGCACTCCTACAAGTTATGAAAGAGAGGTGGACCGTGGATGACTGCAAGATCTCTGAGTACATGATGACACATTTCATAAGCAGTGAAACCCTCCCTAAGTCCCTTGTTTCGTGACTGAGCAGGAAGAACTTGTGCTAGGTACTGAAGCACAACCGTCTCTCCATGCAACATCCAGGCTCTGACCCAGACATGACAGAACCTAATGATACTTATTTTGCAAGACGAGAATACGGTATTGGTGCATATGGCTACAGATCTCATGAAAGTTGCTTGGAGTTACTTGATCCACATAAGGAAAGGGCATTGGACTTAGCGGGCACGTCTACGCGTCGCCGTACAGCGATGTTGCTAGGGCACCATGCTTTAGGAAGTACTAAAGCAAGGCACAGTACAGACGATTACTGCGCCATGCAGGCGGTGGATTTCCCCGCTATGTCGCTGTAGCGGCACACTATAACCGGGGAGCGCCGCTACAGCGACACAGCTGGCAATCGCATGTAGACCTGCGTGATCGCTATGTCACTGCGACCCATACAGCGACATAGCGCGTTGCTACGTCGCCGTAGGACAATGTGTAGATGCACCCACAGTTGGTGACCTGGCCTGTATTTTTGGCTCTGCCAACAAATCACTTCCTCCGTCTTTTATCTTTTTAAAACGTACACACTTTAGGAAAGACCTTCCCAGAGGCAAGCTGGGTACCTGATCTCCAAAGAAGGCTTCTGCTATTACTGCATTATTAAAAAAGGTACGCAGATTTAACCAACACCCCGAAGGTTTTCGTATACACATCCAGGCGCAAACTAGCTTCCTTCTCTTTGGTTCGTGCTTGGTCAACAACAGGCGTACTCTGGGGGCAGTGTGCGCCAAGGGTTTCTCGCTCCACATTTCTCAATCAGGCACTTGATTCTCCACCGCCTCCCGGCTTCTGCAGACATTGAGGAGCAAGTAAAGAACTGGGATTAGGCAACATTTTCCATTTCTTTGCAGAGGAATGAGGGCCTAATCCTGCACCAGTAAAGCGAGGATGACCTTGGGCACCGACTGAACACAGGATCAAGCTCTAATGACTATACTGGAGACAAGGCAATGAAGAACACAGCCCAATATTCCCCCGATCCCTCGGCATTTCCTTCCCCATCCCCCTCCACACACACACCCAGCTTGCTTGAAAAGGAAAGCACTAATTTGTTAAGAGACTGAGCCTCTACAATTTACAATCAATAGCACAGCTTATCAAAGCCAGTTTCTTGAGCAAGATCTAACCTTGACAATGTAGTCCTGGGTTATAAATGTTACTTACCTTTGATCAATAGCTGTTACAAATGCATTAGAATTAACCTGTTAAAGCTTGTCATTCAAGCCACGCTTCATCACCGCGCGCGCAGCTTCCTTCCAAAAACTTCAGAAAACAACGTCCGTTATCAACGCAGTCCAAACACGTTCTCCAAAACCAGCCATTGCAGGGCAGTCCAATTTGCTAGTTTGCATCTTCTGACTTGCTAATTAAGGCAAAACACTAAAAGGTAGAGGAGGGGACAGAAGATGCTGGGTTAAGGGGAAGTGGGATTTTGATGGCTCAGCTATAAGTCACAGGTTCAAATCCAGACTACTTTTTAGTAGCGGTTTAATAGCAGGTGCTAAAGGCTGAAAAGCAAGCTGACCAGCCCTCACGCCCTTAAGCAGAGATGCACGGGGGTGACGGGATGCGTGGCTTATGCACAAAGCAGAGCAATGAAGGAAAACTGCAGGTTCGGTGATGATTTTAGGGCTGTCAGTCCAGGAACTTTCCTAAGCAGCAAACTCAGGAAACGTACAAAATATAAATAGAAGTAAATGACAGATGCCGGGGGCTGTGCTAAAGTGGATTATCAAAGGGAAGATGCGTATGGATCGCTGACTGTTGGAGGCTTTGCAGTTCAAGCCAAGAGAAGGAAGTAAACCCTGCTCGCAGCACTCACATGATCCTTCCTGCCAACTGCGGCGGTTTCCAGAGGGCCATATATAGGCCTCAGAGAAAGCGACTTTGCTGAAGGGCACCAGAGAGGGGAGCTGAATCTGGGAGAATCAAGACGATTCTCCAAGAGAAACAAAACGTGAGAAAAAGCAACATGGTCCTGGTGAAAAAGTAAATAATTCAGGAGTTTGGAGACCTTCCTGTTGTTCTGTCCTCCTGCTGGCCTGGTATATGCTTGTGAGCAAGTTACATTAGCTCTTGGTGCCTCAGTTTCCCCACCTGTGAAATGGGGCCAAAGTCATCCATCCTTTGCACATCACCTTGAAGTTGATAGAAGAAAGGATGACCTCAGATACCTGTCATAGGATCTACAGCAGGGTTCCCTGGCAGCAGCAAGCACAATTAATAGATTCACAGATGTTTTATTTTGGGGGTTGGAAGGGACCTCAGTAGGTCATCGAGTCTGACCCCCTGCCCCGGGCAGGAAAAAGCGCTGGGGTCAGGTGACTGCAGCCAGGTGTTTGTCCAGTCTGCTTCAAAGGGCGTGCTCATGTCAGAGAACAAATCATTTGGGCTTGCTTCTTGCCACCTATTTGCTGGCAATAAAGAAGACCTATATGCATATATTGGGAAAAAAGAAGAGAAAACCTAGGAAAGGCAGTACAGGAAATGAACTGCAAGAAGTAGGTAAAGCCACCAGTGAAACTGCTTCTCCTACACGATAACTGAGAACCTAATGATTTTTCCCCCTTTTCTGGGGAAAACAATCCAGAATAGATGACTTTGCTGGTGAAAACAGGCAGAGGACCTGGTTCCAAACAAACAGCTAGGACACAATTCATGTACCCGCTAGAAAAAGATGCATCTGAAAAGCAATTCACAATACATCCTTATCACAGTAAAGGGGATGTGAATGCAGTTGAGCTCTATACACATGAGCAGCCAGTCCAGAAACTGCTTTCCATCCCCGGATTGGTCCTAAGAGGCTACTAAATATTATGAAATACTAAGCAGCTTACCAAGCAGCGCTTAGTACAGCTACATCAAATGAAAGGCAGGAACTTGCTGAACTCATCTTCTACAAGGAGAGCTGGTCTCCTCCTGCATTTTTAACTGCAGTTGGGTCTCCAAAGCATCAGCGAGGATGTTGCATGTGTGGAAAGGCGTGCACGTCTGTGTTCACCTCTCCCCGCGGTGTGCGGTGCACAGACTGCAAGACTAGGTCTTCTCTCTCTGTCCCCTGCAGGGGCAGGGCAGCAGCGAACCAAGAAGTGCTCTGAGCCCGTTTCACATGTGTAATTCTGTATCCCAAACTTAACGTGGCGAGATAAACCACAGCATCTTCTGTAAGATTACCGTCACAGCTGGTTGAAGACCGCGCAGAAATAAAGCACTGATAGAATTGACATGTGGGGGTGTGAGCTTGAGGGTCTATTGGTATTTAGATCAAAGAAAACTAAGGTTTTTAAGCCCTGGCTAGACAAAGGATGATCTACTTGGTGCTGGTCCAGCTTTGGACTAGATGTGACCTCCCGACGTCCCTTCCAACTCTACCTCTATGATTCTCAAAATCCTCCTCCTCGTCCCACACCATATCCTTAAACAGAAAACTGCCGAGGTGGTGTCCCCCCGTGTAAAGTACAGGAGAGGGACACTACAGACCTGGGGTGTGTGTGTGGCTATTGCCATTGAGCGCAGACAACTCCCCTCTCACTTTTTGCCTGCCTTCTCTATTGAGATCAGGAGCAGGTGAGCAAAAGGACCATGGAGGGAGTTATTGCTGATTTTAAATAGCATCTCTAGGAGCAGCGTTAACACCACAGTGGTAGACAAAACCGGATTCCTTCTCAGCCCAGCTGAATACATTTATCCGTCACATAAATATTCGACCCAAACATTGAACACAAGTCAAATCCTAAACATAAATTTAGTAACAAAGGGGGTACAACGGTGTTCAAATGGCTCAGGGCACAATGTCCCAGTAATTCCGACTGTAAACCATCTGGGTTCAGTCTATACTTGGTACACCTTTCCTCTTATACAGCAATTTTCCACCTATGAAGTTATGTTAATAATAAACTATTTGAGGGTGGGATCTTCCTAACTGTATGGCTTAACCTGGCACGAAAATGGCACGACTGAGTGTTATGCTGCCCGGCAGAGGGGAAAGAGGAGCATTGACTCGCTACCTGGCCTCATCCTCACAAATGAAATCTATTTTCATATCCCACTGGGGCAGCTTTGTTCCCCTGCTCTCTACTCTAAGGCTCTTCTTACATTTAATATTTTCCTGCACTCTAATAAAGAAAAACGCACATGTGTTACAAGTGACAGAGTGTTCTGCTGTCTTTATGATGCCTCCGAGCCACATAGATCTGACATTTATCAGCACATGCTCACAAATTCTATTTTTTCTCAGGTGAAGAGCACTGCAAAATATAACTGATGCATTACATTTTTAAACAAGTGGAACAGAGAATGTATTATCAAGCAACACATCCAGGAGAAGAACCACGTCGTTCTCACTGACACTAACAAATCTCAGATATTTCTTGAACTTCCTTTCTACTAGCGAAGTATATAAGGGTTGGTTCTAATGTTTGGCTGCATACCTAATTCTTTATTATTATGACACTCTCAAACCTGTCATGGGCCGTCTTCGACACCCAAGGCAAAAAGTAACACACGTGCACATACATGTTCCAGACAACAAGGCAGTTGCTTGAAGGTGACATCAGAATTTGGGGGAAAAGCCTAGCAGATCGCAGGATTGAAGCAAGTCAAACAAAACTAACCAAACAAAGAGAAACGAGATGCTATACATAACATGTTAGTCTCAGATACAAGAGCAATATAATATAGTGTGTGTGTGTGTGTGTGTGTGAGAGTATATGTATGTATATACATACATACACACTCACGTGTGTGTATATACACATATGTATGTATGTGTGAGTGTGTGTATTTATATACATACATACTCATGTGTATATAAATATATATATACATACATACATACATATGCATGTATGTATGTCAGATGCTCAATCCTTCTGAAAATTAGGCCTAGGTGGGGCGCGTCTATACAAGATGCTTAATGCACAGTAGACTCATTCTATTGCACACTAGTGCGCATGGAAAAAAACCCATGCTAATGTGCAGGAGTATTAGTCTACTGCACATTAAGCATCACACAAAAAGGGTGCAATCACACTAATGTGCAGTACATCAGCCTACCGCGCATTTATTTAGTACTTGATTCTTCAAGTACTAAATTCAATGCGCAGTAGGCACTGCACATTAATGGATGTGTAGATGTGCCCATGGTCTCCTTAGCAGCGGCTGACAAAGGTCACAGAAGCACTACTGAGGCCCCACTGCTGAGGTTAACAAGAAGTTAACTCCAGACCCTTCCTGTTGCTGAGATGTGGAGTGAAAGGGGAGGAAGAGAACACCTTTGGGAAGGGAGGGAAGCTCCCTACCTCAGAAGACCGCTGGTGCAAGTAAAGGCAAAAAGACTGAAGTTCTTGCGTTACAGTCACGGAGGCCACACAAGTGTGACAGACAGCCAGACTGACTGGGTCTGTGTGCAGTTCCAGGACTGGCTTGAGCCCAAAGCTGTGGAGCTTTTTGGCTTATTCTGGAGTTTTTTGCTCATGTAAACTTAGCCCGATTTCTTGATATGACACTATTCATCTAAGAAAAAGATATCGATGCCTGAAACTGTTTTTTCTGATGAGTCATCTCCCAGCTCACCGGGACAGGTCGGCTCTAGGCACGCTCTTTGGAAAGAAACAAAACAACAACGAAAAAAGATCAGGATGCGGAAGAAAGCTGAGTAGCTGGTAGGAACACCCTGGACACAAGCAGTGTTTCTCCAACCCTAATCATGCAGACAGCTGCCTTTGCACCCCTAATTCTTGGCTCTGCACTTGACTTCAGTGTATTCACTACCCAGAATTTCCATTAGCATATAATTAATAGACTATGAGTGCCTTGTTCTGTTCTAGAAAACTGTGTAAACTTATACTTTGGTCTCTGCAAATCAGGAAATCTTTAGTAAAAGAAGAAAGATTCATATACAACAAAGAGAAAACAGAGCATATTGCTAAGTGCAGTGACACACCAAAAACTGCACGACTCTGACAACGCCTTAGACTTTCCCAAGCTTCTAAATCCATCTATTTTGGGATATGCACAAAGACAGATTTTACTTCTGCAAACCTGAATTATAAAAGATGACCACAACTCTGCAACTCTTACAAGTGACACTTACTCATAAGCACTGTACACTAAAGGATCCAGCGACCTTCCTTGCAGAGAAAACTGACTTAACTGAATAACGACTATCTACGTAACTAATTAAGGATCAAAGGGCTTGGCCTGAACGGTGTGGTAGACAGCTACAACTAGACAGTGGACATGTCTACGCGAGACGCTATGTCACTGAAACAACGAGCTATGGCGACATAGCATCAGCGGGCACTAACGGTGACCCCGTTGCTACCGCGCAGTAGGGTTGGAAACAACTTGTGTGCTGGGACTGCATAGTACCGGCGGATACTGCAGTCATTTGTACTAAATGACTGCACACTGGGGCACACATGTAGACGCACCCAGTATTAATATACAGGATACACCTAGATGACTAATCTAGTTTTTATTGTGCCACAGATAAAAATCTCTATTTAAAAAAAAAAAGAAACCAAACTATCTTGAAACATCATTCCGAAGTGAAACTAAGTATTCAGTGCACTGAAACTGGTGCCTCAGCTATATACAAATCAGCCTTTACAGACTTGTTAAAAAAAATTCATAAAATATTTTGATAGGCTCTAGCATTTTACTTTTTTTGCAAAATCAAATAAAGGGCCCAGTATTTGTTGAACTACATAAACACAAAACCAATTTGGAAACTCCTTTGCAATCTTGTCCTAAGCTCTTATTCGATTTTCTGAGAGATCGAGAAATCCTGACATTATAGGTATTGCCCAAGTCAAGTTCCCCTCTCAAGACTATATATTTTTCAGTCACCAGGCTGCAGCAGGTTATAAAACATTCACGCAAAAAGAGCGTTCTAGGCATAAAGGACAGTCCAGAAGAATACGCGAGGGCGCTTGTGGCAGAAGCAGTCCAGCAGCAGTAGCTCAAAGGACTAGCAGTCAGGGATAGCAGATGTGTTTGTCTACAATCACCAACTTGCACGGTTACTAACTTGTAGAATAATTCATGTCACCCTGGTCCTCCCTACTGCTTCCTTGCTATTGTGTCCTACACTATATCGCTCACCCAGTCCAAATCTAGTTGAAGGCGATGAGAGAAAATCCCTATTAATTTTAGTGAGGAACTAAGTTACGCATTTTTGCATCTTTTTTCAGCTTAGATTGTAGGTTTCCTTGAGGCAGGGATTATGTCTTCCTAAGAATCTGTATATAAACCTGCGTCCTCCATTCTTTGCAGTGGCCTCCTGTAAGAAAGTCTCAGTCTTTATCTTCAAGAGGTTCAATGTGACGAACCTAACCCGCCTAAAAACACTCAAAGCTCTGGGATGAACATGGTGGTCAACAACTCCACTGCACAGGCCAATCTACCAAATCTCCGCTGTGCAGGAGACCAGCCCAACATACACCCAGGGAATATAAAGACTACCATTCCCAATCAAAATTCAGGACGTTCTTCTTTGAACTTGTCTTCTAACACAGCACAAAAGGGCAAACTAACAAATGAGCAAACAAAGAGCCTAGCCCCACTGGAACAAATCACTGCACCGCCCATACAGTTTTAACCCTGGGGAGGTGATGATAGAAAGAATGAACCACGCAAGTGATGTTTAGTCACATTGCTGAATGGATGATGCTCGGATGGTATTAAAGATGGTGATACAAGAACCCGAATAAAACAAAACAAAAGAACAGAGCAGAACACGAGGTCTTGATCCGGCAATAGGATTACTGCTGTAACACAAGGGAATAACCAGGGAGCGCACAACGTGTATTGCATTCTGTACAGCTATTCATAAAAAAAAAAATAACAATTCTAAAAATGCTGTTTTCTAAGTCTACATTGTACATGATGTACTTTTGCCAGAAAAAGCCTGAGTAGGAAGACCATTAAAGGTGAGGAGTTGGGTTTTTGTTTTTTTTGCAATCACATGTAGTGTTTAGAAAGCCCAGGTTTTATTGATTTTCATGCATTTAGAAATCTTGCCTTTGAATCTTTAATGGAATTTGCCATATGAATTAACAATTCATTGATTAAAACAGTACCTCAGAGGATAGCCAGAAGTTCAGAATTCAGCAATTCAAAGCAAATACTTGCGTGACTGTAAACTGTGCATGTTTTGCACAAGGGGTTGGACTAAATGACCTCCCAAGGTCCCTCCCAACCCTAACTTGCTATGATTCTGGGTACCTAAACTGATGCACAGGGTAACAAATAAATTGTGAGACATGCTTCTCTACGACTAAAGTTTTAATACAATAATCCATTGATCTTCGTGTTCGTGGCGCCCCCCCTTCCTTCATGCGAGCAGATAAGCAGTGGAAGTGGATGAAGAGGTAAGCAGTTTCACCAAGAGCGGCCCAACTGAACAAACAAATTATCAAAAGCTCTAGCCCTTTGAAGTCATCTTCAGCCAGATGCAGGGCACTATCAATGCAGTCTCTGAAAGGTTAAAATGTAATTGCTATCATATGCCACTGCTTACAAACACCCAAGTGTGCTAGGATATATTAGGAAATGTAAAGATATGTCAGGCCAAAGATACCATAACAAAGATTAAACAAAAATAGAAAGATAAAAGTCCACTTTAACAAAGCGTCCAAGGAAATGCCAATAATAAACTTCATCTGTATGACTCCTTTCACTTACATATGGCAGGCTGCTTTATAAACATTAAGGGCGGCATGCAAAGTCTTTTGAAGTCGATGGATCAGGCCTGGACTAACCAGGCTTCCTTCAATCCTTAATGAGCCAGAAGAGCTCCTTTTAGAAGGATAAATTGAGGCACAGAGAACCAGAGATGGAAGTAGTCCTGCCAATCTTATAAAACTTTAACCGTTTGCAATAAATAATTATTGAAGGAGATTGCCAGGTATCTCTCTATATTGCCATCAACATTTTGATTTAAGTTCTTCATTATCATAATTGGCTAACTTGTCTTCTAGTGTCAGATTGTGTCTGCTCAGCACAGTTCACCACTGTCAGGGGATCCTGCGATACTGGCAAAGCAGCACTGCCATGCTGGTATGGAGGTGGGCACGGGCCGGGCATCTGGCGCTAGCTCAGGTAGCGCTGGATCATGCCATCTAGACAAACCCTCATTTAAAAGTTGTGCCATCTCTCTTTAGCAGGTAACTCTGTTTTGAAAGAATCTGGAGGTAACAATTCACCCTACAGGAAAGCTATTAAAGGGTCTGGTTTAGGAGGGCATGTAACTAAGGCAATGCTGGAAACAACTGTTTTTTAAAAAGGAAAATAAGCCTCAATAGCATCATCCACCAGGCTAAGAAAAGCCTCATTAAAAAGTAAAACGTGCATTACGCTATCATTTACGCGTGGGGGCACAGTAATTTCTCCGCAAACCGCAAACAGTATAAAGCCTGGAAATTTAAAATTAAAGATATCCCCAAAGGATAATTTAAAATAAATTTCTGGGGGGTTTTCTGATGGCTTCGTCTTTTTTTTTTTTAAACACATGGAGAGACTGAAAGGTGGGTTGGTTGGTTTTGAAGCTGCTTTCCCCGCCCCTGCTGCTTAGTAATACCAGAAACATCAAATCTTGTTTTCTTGGTTTTGCTAGATTGTTTTTCAGTGGACTTAACTTTGCATTGCAAGCTCCCATCAATTCAAGGAAAGGGGGAAAAGCTGTTGAAGTTTTCATGAGTCTGTTTTTTCTCCTAACTGTTGCTTAGGCATTTAAGTTAAATAACCAAAAGACAACAGTTTTCAAATGGCTGACTATAACGCCTTCCTCCCGACTCACTCGCTCAGCTAGCCCTCTCTTGTGATCTCAAAATCCCTATGGTTCCCAAAATTTCAAGAACAAACAAGACCTGAATTTCTAACAGAACCAGGGAAGAAAAGCTGTTCATGCCTTTTGTTAGATCTTCAATAAAAAGCAAACAAATGAGTGTTACATACCCATTTGCCTTGTATGTGACCTTTCGGGCTACATATTTAAAAAACAAAATATGCTGTCTCCTGACCCTCAAGGTACTAGGAAACTGTGAGCACATTTATTATTAGTTAACGCACTATTTTGCCCTAGGCCGCAAGATGGGTATTTCCTTAATGCCCCATTTCATGGAGTCATGCTAACATGACAATCTCTGCGCTCACCTTTTTTAAATAGGAGGTTTTGAAGATTGAAAACATACATCAAATGTATTAAATGGGGGGAAAAAAAACACAGAAGGAAAGAAAGAAAGACACAACACGTGTTCATTTGAAATCTTATGGTTTTCAAGCCAGTCCCATCATAGTTTGGTTTGGTTCTGCAGAAATTTGTTGTAGGGACAAAGCACATTTCAACCTTACCTATGGCAAAAAACAAAACCAAACAGCATTTCTCCATAAGTCCAACAAGGAGCACAACAAATGTCTTACGTCTCATGCAAAATTTTAAGCATCTTAAAATGCTATGCACTGACTTCTTTGGATTGCATAATAATGCAAATAAGGGCACAGAAAAGGCACTACTCATCTGTTTTGTACATCCTACCTCAGAAAAAAACTAATTCTGCTCTTCAGCCAGACATTATTTTCCTACAATACAAAAGACCAAACTCTCCCCACCAACACGTACGTCTTAAATAAAAGATATCAGATTCACCCAAAGAACCTTGTCTTAAATACAGGAATTCAATAGCAAAGACATCTACGTTCAGATTTTGATTATGTTCTAGACTTTATTGGTGGTCCCTCTACTACTACTCTTGAAACAAAAAGCTCTGTGCAAAATCCGATTAGAAACAAGGAGGGAATCTCAGGGGAAGGAGCCGACAAGTTGAAAGGCTGAGATTCATTTGCGTGGCTAGGCAACGCAAGGCAATTCAGAGACTCTTCACTTTCATAGGAAATGCCCTATTGGAAATCAAGCCAAGCAACTCAGTAGTTGGGCTACGAAGTCTTTCTAAGAGAGCTCTTCCCAAAACCTCATCAGTCATTACATCCAAATCCTTCATCCCACGCTCCCTAGACGTCTTGGGTACTCTCCATTTTTAGTCATTCTCCTGAGACTTTGCCATATATAGATATATATTATTCCCTACCTATTCTCCACCAAAGTCTTGTCACCCCATCCCAAAGTCTCCAAACACTAGTTCGTTGAGCAGCATCTCCTCTTTGCCTCTTTCTCTCTCTCCCCATCCCTGCGGCAGCACATCCATAAAGCCTGAGTGTTTAGTACGTCCGGTTTCCAAAAACATTGCTGGAGATCATTAGAGAGGCTGTCAATATTTACATAAGTCATGCTACCACTTGCTGATGAAAAGCTAATACAGTAGAGAAAAACCTGTAAGGACAAAGGATAAATCAAGGGTTTATAAGACCTTGCATAATAATGAGGGAAGCAAGCTTCACTGTCAATAAAAAAAATCATCATCATTTTCTTTTCTTCCCACCCAGAATAACATGGTTCTTTCCCTCAAAAGATCTCAGACTTAAACAGGCAACTAAATTAAACTATCCAAACCGAACTCTGTGCTTTTACTGTCGTGCAATAAGAACGTACTGATTAGCAAGCCCCAGTCTGTGATTTTTTTCCAGAGCAAAAAAATTCCTGGGCTCCACAAATGTCTCATCAAACCACCTAATCCCGTGAATCACAAGAGTGCCGTGGCACCCTGGGGTGCCTCGAGATCCTCGCAAGGGTGCCACGCAGCATTAGGTGCGCAACCAGGATTCGCAAGATAAATCCAGAGATTTCAAATTGGCATCCACGGCATTAAACTCATTCTGCCCTGCTGCGATCTTTCTGAGTTCTTTGCAACAGAAAAATGACTGCATTATTTTTGTGCAGCCAAAAACCGAGTGAAACTAAGAGCCGGCATATTCCAAGGGGTGCCTCGAGTCGAAAAAGGTTAAGAGCCATTGACTTCTGCACATACTTAAGTCTTGCTGCGTTCAGTATTCAGCTTAAAAGTTAGCATATGCTTCAGAGCACTGCTGAACTGAAGCCTGAAAGAGAGAGCGAATAAAACCAAAATACAAGCGGGTTACCGGATGGCATGGGAGGATTTGTAATCAAGCTAGCAAAGGAGAGAGTAGAGTTGACATTTATTGCCAGGTGAGTCAATTAAACCCGTCTTTGACCATTACAACGGCAGCTATGCCAAGGGCAACAAGATATGAAATTGTACGTAGCCTTATCAAGAACAAAAAGACTTGTATGAGTGTTATTTCATCCTTCCAGTCGCAGGTGAATCCCCCCCTCCCCCCGGTCCCCTTTAAACAACACATTTGACCCTTTATAGTCTTGGTATCTTGACTAAATTTCACCCAAACACTCTAGGGGGAAAAAGGACGCGCAGAGACACCAGGTTTCAAATAGGTCTGGAGCATTATGCAGAATATTAAACTATTCTTCACCTCTGCGGATCTCTTTTCTGGGTTCTCCTTCTCCCGGGAACGTACTATCGTTTGAGCGGCGACCACGCTCCAAACACCCTAGACACAACCCAAACAGCGGAAGCCACGATCCTTGCCCCGAAGGAGCCGAGATTAGGACGGCAGACACGAAACACGTGAACGCCACGACAGACACGGGATGCACAAATCGGGTGACGGGGCTGCCTAGCTGTCAAAACCACTTTTTTCTTCTTTTTTCCCAGCAAAATACAACCCCCCCTCCCAATCTGAATCAAGCTCCCCTCCTTATACCCTTCTACTGTCTTTTTAGGGTCCCCCCCCCACGTTTCAAACCGGTGTGTCGGCACAATACACGCCGCACGCATCTCGGACGGAGGTCCGTGCGGAAGAAACCCCCCAAAACCGGCCACGCACCCACCCTTCTCCAGCCCGCTGCCCTGGGCACGGGGTCGGCGCACGCCTGGGGTGCGAGAAGGGGAGAGGGGTGCCACGCAGCGCAGGTGGGGGCAGAGGAACAAAAGGAACAAAAGGGGCCGGGTGCGAAGGCACGCGGTACCTCGATCTTGTCCACGCTGCGGGCGCAGCCCACCACCTTCATGCCGTGCTGCACCAGCGCCCGCGCCACGGCCGCGCCGATGCCCACGGACGCGCCGGTCACGAGCGCCACGCGCTGCTGCCAGCGCTCCATGGCCCCGCGCACAATGCCAGTGCCAGCGCCGCCGCCGCCGCCTCCTCCCCGCGCCGCCCCGCCGCCGGCACGTGGCCGAGCGCGTCCACACCCGCGGGAGCGGAGCGGGGCGGGGCGGGGCGGGGCCGCTCCCGCACCTGCCCCGCGGGGAAGGGCGGCACCCAAACAGCACCTTGTCCCTCGGGACGCCAGCCCCGCGCGCAGGGGCTCTGCAGCAGCCGGCGGTGCCAAGGGACAAGGTGTTATTTTGCTGCCCGGCTTTGCTCCTGCAGAGCCCCTGGGCAAAGGGGGGTGATGAAACGGTCCTGCGTGCCTGGGGGGCGGTAGTTTTTCGCAAGAAGGAGCAAAAGGCTGGTGTCCCGATGGGCAAAATATTATTTTATTGCCCGGCTTTGCTCCTGCGCAGCCCCGGGGTAAAGGGGGGTAATGAAATATAGTACCTTGTCCGTGGGGACACCAGCCTTGTGCTAGGTAAAGCCGGGTACCGCGCTGGTACCTTGTCCCTTGGGACGCCAGCTTTGTGCCCAGGGGATCTGCAGGAGCAACCGGCTGGTGTGCCGACGGGCAAAGTATTATTTTGTTGGCCAGGGGCTCTGCAGGAGCAAAGTAGGGTAACCAAATGGTACCTTGTCCCTTGGGACGCCAGCCTTGTGCCCAGGGGATCTGCAGGAGCAAACCGGCTGGTGTGCCGACGGGCAAAGTATTATTTTGTTGCCCCGCTTTGCTCCTGCAGAGCTCCTGGGGAAAGCGGGGTAACAAAATGGTACGTTGGGACAGCGGCTTTCTGCTCCCACAGATCGCCTGGGCAAAGTGGGGTAACAAAATATTACTTTGTCCCTCGGGACAGCAGCCTTTTGCTTGAGGGAGCAAAAGGCTAGTGGCCAGAGGGCCGAGGTATTATTTTGTTGCCCTGCTTTGCTCCTGCAGATCCCCTGGGCAAAGTAGGGTAATGAAATAGCACCTTGTGTGTGGGGACAGCAGCCTTCTGCTCCTGCGGATCCCTCTGGGCAAAGCGGGGTAACAAAACGGTACCTTGTCCCTTGGGACACGGGCCTTCCCCCCAGGGAGCGTGCAGGAGCAAACGGCTGGTGTCCCAAAGGACAAGCCATTATTTTGTTACGCTGCTTTGTACAGGGGATCTGAGGGAGCAAAGCAAGGTAACGAAATCGTACCTCGCCCATCAGGACAGCAGCCTTCTGCTCCCACTGATCCCCTGGGTAAAGCTGGGGAATGAAGTAGTACCGTGTCCCTCGCCTTTCGATGGTCTCATCTGGTCAAGCTGGACGCTCATGGGAGCAAGGTGGTGTACAAACAGCATGGCACGTCCAGAGCCCCAGAGCTCCTGGCATGAAAAATAAATACCTCCGTACATCATTAAGGCCAGAATAGTTTTTTAGGCAAAAGCATTTGGTGGCGGGACAGCAGGGTGCCGTCCCCAGCTCTGCCACAGACTGGTTAGGTGACCCTGTGCAAGTCACGTTCGCTCCCCGTGCCCCCACACGCACAACTGGAACGACGCTCCCACACGTCACAAGAGGGAGGAGGTCGCCCAGCTCGATGGATCAGCGCTCGGGACAAGTTCTGACACTGCAGGCATCGCAAGCATGCCAACAGATGAAAGGGATTAAACACGCATGATCGTTTAATGTTAGCAAGGCACCTACCACAACGCTCTACGCCAATGACAGATGAATAATGATAAAAACAGAGTGGATTCAGTGTCAGCAAAACACTCCTCGTCAAACGCTTGACTCAGAACCGAGTGCCTGGCTCTGCACCCAGGGGATTTTGTTTTATTTCCGTAGGAATGAGGTTGGGCCCAGACTCACCCAGGTCAGCCCCCTTCCTCCAAAAGCCCCCTGGTCTCAGCACCGCAGCAGGGGGTCAGGGACAGACATTGCATAAACCAGTTTGAGCCAAATCAGTTCAGTCTGATACTACATTCACCCAGGTTTCTCTCACACCAGTTTCTGCCATTTTCAGGCTGGTTTATGTGCACTGAATGTCTGTTCTGTTACAGGTTTAAACCAGTTTCTGATCACTTAAACCGGTTTGCTAATGAATCAGGGATTAGAAGTGCATATTTAACAAATAAATACAGATCCTTGGGATCTGCGTCCCTTTACATTGACCAAAACAACAGATGAGTGGCTGTACGGCATCAATAGCACAAAACCAACATCCGGTCTAAATGTAGGATCAGAGTAGTACAGATAGCAAGTGACAGGCTCTGGATCACATTTCGAGACGGATCAAATGCGACTGTCAATTAAATATTTGACTTCAATAATTTTACATTTCTGTTGCATCTCATCCTTTCCCATTTGGACTCCAAATGTTGCAGCCACCAGCCTAAGGAGCCCTTGGTATCTCCTAACGAGGCAAAACTGCCCGTTCTCCCCCAAAGACTGAGGAAGTTGCTAGCAGATACTGCAGGGACAAACCTGGGATGATGGTAAATGGGGACTGTCACTTTGTAAACCTGCTGCTTTTTAGTAGAGATCCTTAAGGGCACCACTGTGTTACACTTTGCACATAGGCAGGCCTTGTCCTGATGAGTTAACAGGTTAAATAGACAAAGGATGGGAGAAAGGAAAGATTATCGATACCATTTTATGGATAGGAAACTGTTTTCACCTAAGAGTTCACAATTCCCTTTTTTGCAGCTTGGATAGGCAATCATCAAAATTTCTCCACCCCCTCAAATGGCAACAAATCTCTAGCTGTAGGTCTGAAACAACTGAACCGCCTGTTAAAAGGACCGGGTTGGATTTAGATCTGCGAGGTGCGCAAAGGTCATGCTATCAGTAAGGGGAAGCTGGAGAGCCAAAGGTAAACTGTGCAATTACTGCATCTCCCCAATGATGCCTTGGCAGCCTCTCAAACTACAAGGGGTAAAGACGTTCTTCAAGAAACGAGTCCTATGAGGTTAAGTCTCACCATAATGGGCCTAATTTTCAGAGGTGCTGAACCACAGCTTCAGTGGCAGCCAGAAGTGTACAGCACCTCTGAAAACTGGGCCAGATGCTATATACTGAAGCAGCTGCACACCACATAACCCCACCAGGGTGCGGGTCAGGGAGCTGAGGCCACTTGGCACCTTTCAGAAGTTGCTTAGCATTTCACAGGACGAGGCTATAAAAAAGTTACCTGGGCAAAACCCAGCAATACCAACTCTGGAGGGAACACTGACAAGAGATATGAAACTTTTAAAGAAAGAACTGCTAACGATTGACCGAGCTGTAAGGGGAGCCCTGCCCCCCCCATACAGGCTAAACAGAAACAGCACAAAGTCACTGGGACCAGCTAAGTCTTTACTTGGTTTCAGAAACTGTCTGGAATATAAAATGATCGTGCCTGAAATTTAAAGAGAAAAACTTCTGCAGGACAGAAGTCCAACAGTAATATTCCTGTAGCTGACAGTATGGGTCTGTTTTAGGTCTCAATTAAGTCAATGGGATTTTGCCAATGGATCCCAGCCTGGGTTCAATTAATCCATATTGCAAAACTATCGCTTTTAGTGTAGTGACACCAGGAAAGGATTTGTATCATGATTTTTTTCTGAGGGAAGTTAATATGCAAACTAATCATCGGTGCTTTCTGACTCCAGGTAAAGTATGTGGCTACATGCAATAAAATAAAAATAATAGTCACTGGTATGGTAACCATGACAGGCTTCAAAGGCCAATTGAAAACTTGCACTCTGCAGCTAAAGGAAGTCTGTAAAATAAGTAAACTGATAATGGTTCAACTTCCATCTTTAGTGAAATAACATTTGTAGAGTGACTCAGATCACTTACTTGCTTAGAAACCAGTCATGTTCCTGTTGAAACCAATAAAAATGTTACCATTCAGTTCAATGGGAGCAATACCAGTACCTGGATCTTCACGTCCAGCAAGACCAGACACTACTTTGTACTTAGTACCCAAAATTGAACTACGTAGGATAATAAGATACAAGTTGACCATGCACCTCAGGTCACAAGATAATTATAGCAACAGTTTTATATGCGTCATAAATATGCCAGGGTTCATTTCAAATCCAGGGTTGTAAGGTTTAGAAGTTGACACTGGCCTGGAAATTTACCTACAATTTTCAGATTGGGGACAAAAAGGTACATAATTAAGAAAACACACATATATGGCCATTTTTGCAGAAGAGTTAAACCACAAAACAGAACAAATTTATTCTAGGTTTTATGCCAATGAAAGCAAATGAACTACCTGGGGAATGAGCGAGGCTCAATATAAACTGTTTAAATGTTAAGCTGATCATTCCACTTCTAAACCACAGTATTTTTGGCACAGTGGGTGTTTGTCAGGAGTGTTTGTTTGGGTTGGGTTTTTTTTTTAATTGAGGGAAATTTATCTAATGCGGATTTCATTACAGTCTGTAATACAAAAATAAACATTTATTTTCAATATAGCAAAGCATAGCCCTCTACCATAGAACAAATATCCCATATCTTATTTTAAAGTAAATGTGCGGAGTCACAGACAAGAGTGATTTACAGAAGGGTTTCATTTGATATGATCAAATGGAAGAATTCCTGTGCAGAATAGCAAAGCTTCATTAAGAGCCGTCAGGTCCTACCTCAAGAAACAAAGATTGTGTTTTAATAATTAGTAGAAATTCATTGAGGAAACTATTAAGAGGAAACAGATGAGGCCAAAACAAGGATATCTAATTTATATGAAAGAAGAAAAAGAAAGCTGGGTCTCTGCTGCTCCACCCATATTCATGTAATGTTTTGAAAGTATACACTTGGGGTATCAACAAGCTTCGCAGACTACAAATTAACACATCTTAGTCTAGAAAACTGCATGCAAATAAATAGGCCAGTTGCTGTAATGACAGGCAAGAGAGATTTAGGCCTGAAAGATGCTGAGCTCTTGCAATTCCAAATCAAATTGTTTAATAAACGTTAAAAAAGCATGATCATGACAGTGCTATGCACATTTCGGCACTGTTCATACCGGTATTCTGATGGCTATGTACATGCCAAATACAAGACTAGTAGTAAAGTAACATGGAAAATTCTCCAGGTCCAAAGTCAGCAGTATGGGTGCACATGGCTCTTGCAAAAAGCAAGCTGTCACTTATGTTCTAACTATAATATACACACACGTGACCCCGCTACGGAGCACGAGAACTAAACGAGATCCAGTCACAACATTTGGATCAGTTGCATTTCCTGTAGCTTCCAGGTAATCAGGTTTAGGGTTTCAGGCCTATCTTTGCTAAGAAATCAGATGAACCATTCTCTCTGTTCAGAATTCACAGAATAGATTTGGCTGGTTGTGTGGAGGGGAGCTACAAACTCTGCAGAGCATTTCTGCTTTGGACTTCCCTTCTGGGTGCAACTTTTCTTGCAAGCAGGTGCCAGGTTTCCCTGCCAATAAATACAAGAAGCTCCCAGTGATTTCCCCTGGAGTCACTCCTATCGAAAGCAGAATATCCAATGTCCAAATACTGTTCTTCAGGGTCTATTTACCTTCTTCCTGCAACCTTCAGAAGCAGCCACCTGATAGGAGAGCCCATTGAAACAGATGCTTTCCCTACATCTTCTTTGGTAACCATCTTAAATTCCTGCTTGACTTCAACTTGATTTTAAATCCATTTCCAACTTGGAATGTAGATATAATTAAGCTAAAGAAGTCTAAATCCCAATACATCCAATAGCCATAAGTATACAGGATTTCACTGAAGCTGGGGCGGGGGGCGTCTATTTTTTTTATCAGTGACATTTACGTTTATTTAGATTTTTTAAACGAAGTTGCATTTCTGTGACTCACATGAGAGAATTAGGGAACTTGAGAGCTCTTCCTCTGTAGAAGCTGAAAGAATGAGCAGACTTGAATTGTTCACCAAAAGCAATACAGAACCAGAGAAGCGCCATCAAGTGGACGAAAATGTTAAGAGCACACGTTTCTTTGAATAGCCCTTTGTTTTTTTCTGGCATTTGATAGATTGAGGGATCATAAGGAAAAGAAACAGAGGCCTTGAAATAATGGTTTAAAGAAAAAAAAGTCAAGGGGATGCTCTTGATCATTAGCCAAGGCAGTTCTTTAAAGAGAACAGGATGCATATTTATATAAAGATGTCACATCACATGCACTTCTTCCAGACATTAATCCCTTTCTTCTTAGCCTTCCGTAAGAACGCCAAGCCTCCATTTTATATTGCCAATCTCTTTTAGTCCTTCACACATTGGATACTCTGTCCACGTAATTCTACTCTACAACCTTGATTTCTTTACTGAGAAAGACTTTGCATGTATAAGAGCTTCTGGATAAAAAAGAAAATTTTCATGTACTTAACAATTATGTTGGAAACTGCCTCAATGAGGTGTCAGGGGAATGTGACCCCATGTTTCAGTGCTGGATAATTGGGTTGTACTGTAATTAGATGTACGATTCAGCTACCTCGATAAAAAAAAGAAAGATTGGTACTCGGTAATTATGGTTCTTCGAGGTATGTTGTCCGCATGGATTTCACTGAACGTGCATGTAAGCCCATGTGCCCGAGATCAGATTCTTCTGGCCTGTGATGTCTATTAGGCTCTCTAGGTTTGCAGGTCTCTACGCGGGAGAGCACAAAAGGTGGACTATGCCCAATAGCCTTGCAGGTCCTTCACTAACACAGAGCCAGAGCTCTGTAGAAATAGTCAGTGGCAGGAGGAAGAAGGCAGGTCACAGGACCTACATGTGGACAAAACATGGAAGAATCAGTTACTGTAAGGTAATTGGAAGCTACCATGGAGAGGTAGGGTCTAGGGTCCTACTTAAATAATCTAAGTCACTCAGCCAAAAGGAAGGTGGGGAGGAGGGTAAGGGGGCTGACCCAGAAGCTAGAAACACGTGGATCAAACCCAGCTCAGGAGTAGTCGGGTACAAACATTAATCCGGGATCTTTTGAGGTACTTGCTTCAATACAAGTCAAAAAATGGTTCACTTTTTAATTCCCCAGTCAAATAAAATTTAAAATCAATAATGCCTCAGAGAAAAAAAAACCCTGCTATTAAAAAGGCCAGAGCCATTTTCACTTTCCTTTTGCTTGCTTAATCATTCTTAAGCAGGTTAGGAGCATAGCTTTTGAACTTTCCTTTTAGGCAGATCTTCCCACTAGGTTTCAGTAATATCAGCCACACTGAATTTTTATGCTCATAAATAAGCTCTTACAACTCCTCTGGTTTATTACACCCATGTTTAGAGCCTGGACACGGACAATTAAAGAATCCCCTCTCTTTAGGCTCCTTGATGCCATGATTAAGGCTGCTCTAGCGAGTGCTAATTTATACCCTCTTTTCTCCCGTTCCGTTTTCAGTTTGCAGCCTTCCTGATTTAGACGAATTTTACTCCCTCAAAAATGGGTCCCCTTCTACTTCAGCATCAGAGTAGCCAGCACAGTTTAAAAGAACATGCAACTAGGAACAGCTCCTGTACAAGATATCCTGCAAGAAACTTAAAATAGTTATGAAGAAACTCCGTTTTTCAGAAATCTGTTTTCACAGTAAGTAGGTGAGGCAGAGATGCACCTAACTGAATCAAAGATGCATAAGCTTTTTTCAGCAAGAGCTAGTCTATAAGGTGCACCTCTGCCCTCCAGGACAGCTACCTACCTCTCTCCACAGTAAGTAGAAAGCCACGGAGAATTCAGTGCCTGCTAGCAGAAGGGCCTCTCCTTCCGAAACAGACAAAACCCAGCTTTGGTCCAGAGACCTCAGGCATGTAATTTCTATCTTGTGAAAGCAAAGAAAGCCAACCAATATACGTATTACTGATTACTAGCATCTGACCGTTTCTGTTTTTTGGTAAAGCAACCAAAACACAGGAGATGGAAACCAAAGGTAAGAAAAATCTTTCCATAGTTCTGCTTATGCCTTATTCCAAGCCAAAAAACGGTTCAGACAAGACTCCAATTTGACACAAATGGCTACATAATTACTTGACTTTTCTTTTCCAGCAAAGGTAGCTGAGCAGTTTAGAAAAATTTAGGTGCAGTTTCAGTTATAAATTATAAGGAAGAAAAGAATAGTCTAGGACAGAGGCAAGATCAGAGATTAATCAATCAAATCTGCAACTCCACTATTTTAGACTCAAAGACCACAGTTTTGTTACTGGTTAATTTGAAAGACTATACACTTCTACATGAACTGGAAGCTTGTGTTGAGAAAGTCTTTTAAGTTAGTCGAAGTTCAGCAGAACATAACCCACTTATGTTGTATTTAAAAAAAAGAAATCTTAAATACAGAGCCTCCACTGTAGGTCAGTTTTGCATCATCATTACAAATTTGTGTGCATATATATATATTTTTTTTTTTTTTTTTTTTTTTTAAAATCAACCCTCTCCACATCCCACGAGTTATAATTATCAGTGTATGGCCTTCTTCCTACCTCTGGGCTATGCACCCAAACTGTACAGCAGAGCACCAAACAGCTGTACCAACCCCTGTGCAGTTATGAATACTTGCAATTGATTGGTAACCTCCTGAATTATGATTGAATACACAACCAGAGACAAAAAAGACGCTAACATTCCTTTACAGTACTTTAAAAGACAAAAGGCTTTTTTTTTTTTCTCTCTCGAAAGGAGAGGGGGAGGGTAAACTCCTGTACTTTGTACAGAAAAAAGGAAGATACTGCACAGGAGAAATAACATGCAGTTCATTGGATGTGTGGGTGTTGAGTGCACTATTGTACTTTTCTTAGAGTACAAAGTACAAAAGGTAAAAGCTGGATATAGGTGCTATCACCTCTACAGTTAGGTGACAGTGCAACTTGTTTCATTTGAAACTGGCTTACCAGGAACAGCCAGATGACTCCTGTAGTTAGAGTCTATTTAGAATTAGAAGCCTGAAGACTAATCGTTTCATAAGGCTGATGTGTGTCCCCCATCTATTTTCATCGCTTCAGAGATGATCCCGTGACACCAGTGAGTTCTCTCTCAAAATTATTACCGTATACTTAAAAAAAAAAAAAAGTTAAGGATGAAGGTATGTTTATGTTTGACGCAACAATCTCCTTGTAGACTTCCACCAACCAAAACATCTACTCCTCCATCAAGCAATCCTCCAGAAGCTGAAAATCTGTTTGCTATTTGCTTATTTAAATCCCAGTTGGTTCAAATGAAGTTTCAAAGTCAGTTGTAACTAGGGAAGCAAATGAGAGGTGGGGAAACTTCCAATAAAGCACCAAATCTTAAGGGGAACCCCCCCCCCCCCCACCTACATTTGATATGAAAAGCTCAGCCTACAAATCATGTATGTTCATTAGAAGTTTAGGATCCTCACAGCATTTACCAAGTGTTCTTAACTTTGTCACAACAGCCAGCTCATCAAGGATTTGTGATCTGCTGACTTGACTTCAAATACTGCACTGAAGTTAATTTGACTGGCAACTCTTTTTCATATGCTAGTTTGGCTATCAGAAAGCTACGAACTCACGAAAAGGTGCATCTGTCCCTCTGCGCTGAAAATAGCTGATCTGCTAACACTCGAGTCTAGTGTCATAGAAAGTAGAAACATGTAAGCCAACTTTTACTATGCATATTAATAAATATTCTTTATTTAAATTTTGCACATTGCGCTTTAACATATTACATCCAAAACATTTTGCAAATGGATGTCTACTTTGTAAAATCTTATATTCAGCTCATTGTCATTCTGTACAGAATTATAGGTACAACATTACTTTGCCACTAGGTTGCTTTTTTTTGTAAGTCTCACAGTAAGAGAAACATTTAATGAAAAGAGATGGCTTAAATTATAAGAGAGGCTTGCACAGCTACTCAACTAAAGATACAAGCCTGAAGAAAGATCAAAATTAATGAAAATCACCTCCACCAACCTCCCCAAAAAAAAACGAGAAAAAAAAAAAGAATCACATTGATTTAAGATAAAATTTTGCCATAAGTCACTAAATTAAGTTTTTGAAAGAGAAGGCGCAGTAGTCATCTCAAGGATTTCAATGAAAGACAGAGCTATTTTATTGTATTTAGTTCGCTCCAGCTGTTGTCAACCAACCACTACAAATGGGCCTCTTGCGATCATTTAAGCGGCAGTATTTATTAAATTTCTCCTTCAGATGCTGTCGGTATTGTTCTCTATTGCTGTAAAAAGACTTGTTGTTTGCCATAAATGACTGTATTTCGTCTTGTGAGATAAAGATTTCCTCATCAGAAGTGCATTCGGATTCATCCTACAAATGAAAAAAGGTAGTTAAAAACCTGACCACTGCTCTCCCTGTATAGGACTGCATATGCTGTGCAACTTTTCAAATTAGTGTCTTTGGTCCAGGAGTTTCATATATGTGACTAGCCATGTTCAAGGCATAGTTGCTTTGAACCAAAGATAACCTTGACATGATGAGAGCAAGACTTAACTAACTCACTTTACTTTGATTCATAATGTTATACCACCTTCAGCAGTGGACCCTGAAGCTAACTAGCTCTACATTTTGCTAGAGTTCTCTCCCATTTTCAAGTGACAGGTGATAATATGGAGCTTTGAGAATACAGGGATGCAAAGCAAGGAAGAAAACCTGCCTGAGAAGCAAGATCTGTGCTGGTACCCGCACTTAAGAGAATGGATAATGTACACATCTTCATTACAACACAGCCACTGTAACTATTATTCCACTGTCACAATTCTTACACATTCCTGAAAAACTGAAATTATATATATACACACTTCCTTTAAGGCTGCCTTCATCATCTCTCCACACCCAAATTGAAAACACAGACCACTGAAAAAGGTTTGACAAGCACCTTCTGTTGTCTTCACTGTACTAACTCTACACACTTATATTAGATACTAAATTCCCTATTCCTAGTGCCAACCCCAAAAGCTTTAGAAGTAGCATATAACATGCTTAAAATTAAAAAATATATAACTTACAAGGAGCTCAACTAAGCTCTTGGCACCTTTTCCAGACTCAGGAGCAGGTGCTGGTTCTGTAGGTTCTACAAACAGTGACATGTTTTTCCTGTGCTCAAACCAAGGCAATTGCTGCCCATTTTTTTCTGAGCTACAGCAGCTTTCAGCATGTGTGTCTTTGGTCTTGTCACGATGAAATTCTGTGCGCACGATATTTCCTGAGGACTCACGATTACCTGGATCTGTAATACAGCTTCCAAGTTTCTGAATCTAAGAGGTAAGACAATTTACAAAGAATTACTGGAAGTTTGGTCTCTTTGACCTGCAATACTGATTTGATATCAGATTGGGACATTAAGTTTGATACATTCAAGGAACAGTCTTGCGTCATTACAGTTCAACGAAGCACCACTTAGAAAGAAAATTTCAGTGCCTGACTAGAATAACTGGAAATCGGTGGATTTGCCATGCTAATTGTATGTCTTCCCTCAGGTACTACTGATAAAGGGACTATAAAAATAACTGGCTCATCAGAGGTGTCCCTCCCTTCCCTACAAGAGTTGAAGTATATGGTAAGGGGTAAAAGGCAGGAGGAAGAAATGAGATACAGACGTCCACAAGTAGTTGGCATAATCTTATCCAGGACTTTGTTTGAAATGGTTAATCATACTAATGTATGAATGAGAGGGGGGGACAGAAAGACCCATGCTACCTTGCTTACATCATTAGCTGCAAGTCAAGTTGTGAAAGCTGAAGTAATTGTATTACAAAAAACACATAATTAAGTTAGCATCCTAAAAAGACGCTGCTGTCCTTACGTGCTCGGTCTCACACTTCAAAGTTTTGCTTTTCTTTTTCTTCTTTTTGTTTTTGCCCTTTGTGTTCTCTTCAGAATTAGCCCAACACTCCACACAGCTATCCCCATCTTCCTCTTTCTCATCACAACGATGGACACACGAGTCATCACCTAAAAAAAAAAAAAAAAAGACAGTGCATGTCTCAGAGATCCACTTGCTAGGCTTTCAACTAGGACAATATGAACTTTAAGTCTGTGCTGACTTACCATTTTCATCATGGTTACAAATGCCTTCAGTGCAGGCTACATCTGAACCCTCCCGAGATCCCGTTTCACTGCCCTCCATGCTAGATGAATAGCCGCAATCACTACCATTACAATGCGGAGATAAACCTGGGATGACAGGAGAGGTTACTGTAAAATCGACAGTAGCAATTAAAAATCTTTTAGTTAGGCCTCTATAAACAAACAGCTCTTAAATTTAAAAAGTTGAAAGAATAAAGTTTGAATATTTGAAAATATCTTCCCCACAGGTTTTCCAGAATGAAGGATATGAAATTTAACAAACAAGACATATACCTTTCTTTATTTTTGGTGAACCCAACAGAGTGCCACTGCCAGGACAGGTGCATGAAGTGCTTTCATTGGTAACAATTACTTCTACACAACTGCTATTGTCTTCTGTGCTACCACAGGCTTTGCAACTATTTTCCATGAAGTCGGAATTCTCCTTTAAACAAAGTCAAGAAACAGTCAGAAAGTGTGAAAACACACGTCAGCAAATATTAGCCTTTGTCCTACTTTCCTACTTCTCCCACAAAAGAAGCTTTTCTTCACATACATGCATCTGCTATTTCTGCCCCTCCAAAAAGTATAAGTCCTGCTTTCCGCACCAGAACATACCCTACACTGGACCAGAGGATCCCACCCTGGTCCTCCCTACAACAGCTGGATTTACAACAGCACGTCTTGAAGCAACAGCAAACAGAGTAATCACAAAAAGCCATTATTGGCAGGACTTGTATTTTAGATGACTTCACTATCGCATACAGTTTGGATGACCGTAAACCTGAGTGGGCTTAATCGTAAACTATTCCTTTACAAGAAGGCAGACTTATTTCTAAAAGGTATCAAATTTTAGCAGCGAGACATTCCAAAAATTAGTTCCCACCCATAAAAAAAGTCAGGATCTCTGACGCAATAGGATGATGGGCAAAGCTATTCCCGTATTACTGAGAAAAGTTATTTAATGGCAGCAGAAAGGTAAGATACTGATCAGCAGCAATTACCTTCTCCTGATTTGTTTCTTTCTCTTCTGATGCTTGCAAAGGAGCAGGAATCTCACATACACACTTATTTTTCCGCCTGTTCTTCCTTTTTTGCCGTTTCTTCTCTTGTTTTAGTTCTCGTACCCTTTCTTCTTCTGAGAACTCTTCACAGAGTTGTTCCAGTCGACTAATACCCTGCACTTTTTCCACAGCCATCTATTCATAAAATTGGAAGTCTGTTTAGAGAAATTATCATCCCCTCCCAAAAAACAAAAATCAAGCTTTTCCATTTGTGTAAAATAAAAAGGGAAATAAAAAAGGCATATTAACAAACTGTTTCTCCAATGTTCCTGCCATGACTTAATTCTCTCTCAACACTTTACGGAAAAATGCATCAATTCAGGTTTAGATTTAGAATTTGGGAGAAGGCAGCTCCCTGAAGACTTGTGTATTAAAATGCATCAGTATAAACTGAAGTTCTTTCAAGAAACGTCAATTGAAAAAAAAAAAAAAAATCTTTAAGCTAAACCAGTGGTGCTCAAACTTTTTTCCCCAGTGGGCCAGATGGGCAGTGCCTGATCTATCCATGGGCCTGGTCTGGCCCATGATCCCAATCCAGCACCCAGGGCAGTGCAGTAGCCACCATCCAGATGCACAGATGCAGACAGTCCGGCCCCAACCCCGCCCCTTAGGGAAAGGGGGGCTTGGCCCCAAGAGAAGAAAGGAGGTATGGCCCAATCCTAACCCAGCCCTGCAGAGGGAAAAAGGAGTGTGGTCTGGCACTGACTGAGATGTGGGGAGAGGGGAAGGGCATGGCCTGGCCCAGCCCTGCTGTGGGAAGAAAGCATGGCTGAGCTCCAACGGGCCGTGTGGAGCTTGGGGTTTGGGAATCTGGTTGGGGGAAGGATGGCTATACTAATGGCCCCTGCTCTCCCACTGCCAAATTTCCTGACCCCTGGGGAGCCCCGCAGGCCAGATACAATGGCTCCGAAGGCCACATATGGCCCATGGACTGGAGGTTGAGCACCCAAGCTGAACTGTAGCACTAAAAAGCTGAAAGGCAGCAGACATAAGCAGTATTGAAACAAAATTAATCAGTATTCCTCGGTCAAAACAGCTTGTATACGATGAGTAAATAAAATTTCTGGCTTCCAACATTAAGGGTAGTTGCAATTATCATTAGAAGGGTAATGGTAGCTCATCATTGGGATATCTATCTGACATCAGATTATTTCACACTATATGGAAAGCTAAGAACATGACTTGCCTACATGGTTAGTTATAGTCACGTCATTCTGCATGAACGTATTCTGTTTGTAGCAAGACTGACAGTTTCTGGTTCTCCTTGGGGGCATCTACACGTGCACTTCAGTGCAGAGTTGATTGATTAGCTCCACAGTAAAGTGTTACAATCTACACATCTGCCCCTATTAGGTCAGAGCACACAAATTAACTGCTGCAAAGCACGTGTAGACAGTGACAGGGACTGGCTGGGGCACGAGGATGCTACAGTGCAGGGGCTGCCTGCCAGCTAGCGCCACACTGTAGCATCCTACTGTCCCAGGCAGCTCCTCTGCAGCACAGCAAGCCAGGGCAGAGCAGCTCCAGGCTGGCAGGCTGACCCCCCATTCCCCCCGACAGACAGGGATGCACCTCCCTGGCTCAATATGGTGCAGTCCCAGGCACACGTGTAAATGCTGCAGCTGGGAGCAATAAAGTCTGGTGTGAACTGTACCAGGAATTTATTCAGGCATACTAACTGCATGAGTAGATACACTCCTTATGTTAAATTGAAAGCAGTTTAAGCTAAACCAGAAGTGTTATGCTAGTTGGTCACTGTATATTCATACCCAGCCTTAAGTTCCCTTTATAGCCTGCACTTAGAACAAATACAGCAAGATTAAATTTTAGTAACTTTCACTAGTTTAATTGAAAACATACTTTAGCTTTCTCAAAAAAAATGTGTTACATTACAACCTGAAATCAGGATCTTCCTATTGCTGTGTTTTTTTAAACAACTCCATCAACAGGAAATTGGATGTGCAGTAATAAACTAATTTATAGACATTGGTTATTTGGCCTAAACTGATTTTTATCTCTTTCTCTTGATTTATTTTAAAATATTTTAGACACAAAGCAGTAATTAAAGAGTGGAGCTATTATGAAAGAAATCACATAATTTAAAAAGACAGAAATGATAAGGCTATTTCAATTAAACACTTGCTATTTTAGTACCAAAGGCATTGAAAGACGCATGAGATCCAAAGTGACTAAAAGTTAGGTCGGTCACTAGAAATGGAGGATTTTAAAGAAAGTTTCAAAGCATCTACTGAACACAGCTCAGTTTGAACATACACATTCCATCATAATGACAAATCAAAGACACATTCCCTATCTTTACTATACTTAAAGGTAAAATAAGGGAACTCCTGTTACCGCGTTTAACAATTGTGGTGTAGACAGAAATTCAGTCCGTCCTGCTGCCAATGTTAAAACTATGGAGAATCCATTCTACCGCAGCATTATATCAGAACATAAGGACTGGACTCGTTCTCTCCCACCATCCAGGAAATATTTCACATCATAATGGAAATGTACATCAGTGATGACGAATCAACACGTTTAGGAGTTATAATACTATTGTAGACAACAGAAGAGTTGAGCCACTGACCTAGGAAGTCCCTCCTAACCATATATACTCTTGTATTATATTAAAGTTTTCCTACATTAAACTCCAAGTTGCTCAGTCTTTACAAGAATTTAAAATAGCCACTGATTTTTACCTCAAAACTTTTGCGCAAAGCATCAACACCAAGGTAAAAAAGCATTTGCCATGTTTGTTCTTCAGCCCGTAGCTTTTGCCAAATTCGGTGCAGTCTTTCATAAAGATGAATACCCAGACAAGTCAAAACTTCTTCCTGGGCAATGTCTATTGTCTTTGCATGCCTTTCCCTTCGCCTAGAAGAATAAGGTTGCACAGAGTTGGTACAGAAGGTTACAAGTGACGTACCAATATCCAGAACACACAATATCAAATCATGTCAAACACTACTGTACATTCAAAGCAGCTGGATAGGTGAGTTTTTCAATAAACTGAAGAAACTTTTGCATAATCACACTATGTCTATCCAGTTTTGTACTGCTGCATGCAGATGCAAAATAGAAAGGACTACAACGAAAATATGAAGCTGCATCACCGCACTCATGACATGTTCATGTATGCACAGCATCTTAAGGGCCGCATGGTGCTCTCCGTTCTGAGGCTTTGGGGGAGTTATCCCACCAGTTCATGGCTGCTGGTGATGGAGGGGATTGCGGGACATGTCATACTTTTGAATGTTTAGGGGATCCAATCAAACAAGCTTCTGTTGGGGGGGGTTGTCTCTCTGGTTTGAGAGATGGTTTAGGAGACAAAGGGCATATGGAGGGGCATACCAATATGTGAGTTAGTTACCTTTCAACAAAGCAACTGTATCACTATTGTAACTTAACCAGTAAGAGTAAGTATTGTAACATGCTTGTTTCTCTCCCCAGTCAAAAGAAGAGGCGCAAGTAGTTCAAGTTCTGAACTGTACTGCCATTAGAACATGTTAGGATAACAACATCCAAAATCCAATTATCGAATGACAGAAGTTAAGTTCATATTTGAATTCTGGATTTTTATTTTTTTTTTTTTAACATATAAAATATTCAGTATGACTTGGGACTCCCTTTCTATTTCGCATACCTCTATCACCTTAATGGTGAAAGCAAGGCAGCCCTAATGAGTGAACAAACAAATTGCAAGGCATTTAACAGTTTCTTCCAGTCTTGTTTGTAAGTTGAGAAGTGCTTAAGTCAAGAGGCCATAATGAAATGTTCATTGTTTTGAAGCATTATCCAGAAGGTATACTTCAAATACAAATGTTTACATACAGAAGTCTATTATGCAGCAAGGAGGCAAAAAATACCACGTTGCAATATACACTCAACGATAAAAATAAAGAAGCAAAGCGCTAGATAGCCCACTCTAGCAAATTACATACTCATACCCTCCTGCGAACTCTGGTTCAGCTCGACCCAATAGATGTGCAATGAAATCCGTTTCGCAGCATACATGTATATGCCGTTCATGTGGACAGCAACGCAAACCCTCATAAAGTGCAGCACAATAGCCCTTTTCTTTGCTGCAGTCTAGCTCACCGATAAGAATATTGTATGCCCGAAGTACTTTATTTTTGCAGTCAGTGCAAAACCTGTATTTAAAAAAAAAAAAAGAAAAGAAAAGAAAAGAAAAGAAAAAAGAAAAAACAGCTGAGCGGAGAATTCTTATTGAAATAGAAATTTAGGGCACAGTTTAATCCAGTTTACAGCATACTCACGTAGTGATATAACAGTGCACATTACATTTATTCAACATGTACACCGTTAGATTTAAACCATTTCCAAAGACTGAACAATCAAATATTTACTTGGATAACATTCAAAGTTATTAATATATTATTAGGATGAATTCTAAAGTTCTGGATAAGAAACCTCATGCTTCAGGCATGAATCAAGCTTTAACGGGTTATGTTGGGAAGAAACTTCCCCAAAGACAGAATATTCCATAGCTATCCAACATTGGAATTTTTGAAGAAGTCAAGTCAGCTTGACGATTCCTATACCTTTATGACTCCTTTCTCACACAAAATATAGTTTAAAGTTACTAAGAACTGAATTACCTAGAATATACTGAAGTGAATGACCAGCTATAACAAACTGAATTCTTATTTTACATCTGTTGGATAACACGTGCATTTCTATTAAACATCCCTTGAGTAGGTTAGAATTTACCATGGTATAATGTACATACTGCATAATTTGATATTCAAGGAGGTTCTAAATATTCAAGTGTCTGCTACAATTATTCAAAGAATTTATGGTCCTAATCTGTGTTCTTGTTTCAGATTTTAAATTCTGTCAAGTCAGAAAGGGAGGTGAACATAAGTCAATCATATTTCAAGTGTTTAATTAATCAATTATTTTTCTTCTCCACATAATTTAGATTGATGCATTTGGACTGCTGGAATAATTTTTCAACTCCTCTGCATTTGCAGTTGCATTTTAGTGGGCATTCAAAATTGTTACACTGGGCACTTCCAGATGAGTGTACATCCAGGCAAGGCACACTGCTGCTACTTGTCCCTGGGGAATGCCCATGCCACGCACACTCTGGCATGTGGCAGGTTACCCCGGATAGGGTAGGGCAAGCCGGGATCTCCTGAGGTCAAACTCTCCCCCCCATGCAAAGTAGCAGTGCAAGAAACCCTGCATAAGTGGCATGTGGTACCATAGATGGATCCACGGCACCACATGCCGCACATCCGTGCTCGTACTCAGTGGCCACATCCAGATAAGTGCCTTATCTTTTTTCTAGGCAAAAGATCATGGTTCTAGAGGACAGTTAATCACACGCACATAAAAACCTAATTTAAAAAACCATTGACATGCGATTGCTACCCTAACATCACTCTTACTTCTATCATTATAGGTCTCCTTTTAAAATCATGCGTTTTACTGTAATCATGAGACCAAATAGGAATCCCAGTTAGAAGCCTGTTTTACATTTTGGAAGTAATACAGTACTTAAGTTCATTTAACTCTTCCCATATATAAGCCTCAAAGGGGGCTTCCAGCCATGGCAGCCTGCTTCTTGCTGATGCAAGGGGAGCCCAGGATCATGTATTAGATCCAATCGTGCCTTTACCTGAATGGGGCCTATATGTCATTTTTAGAAATGCACTGCTATAAAATTTAGCTTAGAACTATTAGTCTATAGTTTCATTAAAAATTAAATTCTGTCAATAAAACTGTACTTTTGGTTTCAGAGACGCATGAAAACTTTTCAAATCTGCGCAGACTCAACTGCTACAGAACACCACAAAACTGTGCTACATGAAACATAAAACTGAGAACTTTATAGACTTCTTTGCAGTCTACCCTTAACAGACTGAAATCAGTCAGATGTTGTGAGCTTTACATACTTCACTTTGTAAGAGAACTAAGTTTGCACTGTACAAAGTTGAGAACGCTGTTAGTTTGTTTTTTAACATACCTGTGTTTTCGTAGATATGTTTCTAATGTTTCTAAAAGACAACTAGAATCAATTAAAACTACTTCATCCCTGCATTCCTGGGACATGAGTTCCCACACATCCATCCAACAACCCCTAAAAAAAGAAAGAAGTGTATATTAGGTCTTTTATTTTTAACAATTAAACAAAAAAGCAAAGCAGTAGTGCTATTTTTCTTTAGTTGTTTTACCTGGCTGCTCCCTGGAAAGGTCCATAGTGGAATGTGATCTTACACTTGCTCTCCTTCCTGTTGTCTTCACTACTTTTCTTATCTGCACCTAATTTCTCTGTACTGAGTGTGCTACTGCTCCCTTCACTGCAGCACAGTATTAAAAGAGATTTATAGCTATGCAATGTCTACAATAAACTAAACATTCTCCTGCAACTTACTTTAGCAAAACACTACCAAGTTCACTAATTTTGTTCGAATTCTACATACGCCAAAATAGAAAGAAATACAAATCCAACTTCCACAAGAACTGATGGTTTTTGTCCTCTGCAGTCACAAAATTAGAATCATTATGACATCAAGTGAAAAATTAAGACTAAAGAACAAAAGTTTTTTTTTTCCCATTATTAAAATAGCTTTGGTAGGAAATATCTAAATTATCCACACACACAAACCCTATAGGGAATACAGCCTAAATGATTTTTTAACTTTATCATCTCAAACAATCTACATTTGCCAAAATGGTTCTTTGTTGTACAACTTCACGAACTTTTTGAAACAGCAACTGGCATTTTTATCAGGGCTTTTCTATACACCAAACTTTTCCAAAGTGGTTAGCTTTTCAGGAGACCTGTTTCTGTTTAAGCTCTCAAATGAACATTTATAGACAATGCTAAATTGGACAAAGCACTCTCATTCCAGAATAAGTTTATCCATGCAGGGGGGAGACAGCACCAAAATAATCCAAAATAGCTACTCTAGTGAAGTATAGACAGGCCCCCAAGACTAGCAACCGTATTAGTTATTTTTCAACCCCCAAAAAGAAGGGTGTCATTATAGGCTCAAGACTATTTGTCAGTCAAAAGACACACACATACTGATTACCTGTCATTATAGAATACAAGAAAACAGATACCAAATTTATGTTGTACATGTAATATGCATGAGGAATAGCAGTGATTATTTAAAGCTAAAGCTTCTTGCAAATGAGAACGAAATTTCCCTATATATCATTCACAAACATTTATTCTGAAAAAGCAAGGAAGTTTTGCTTCACCCCTTTCTGAGTAGTCCAATATATTTTCTTCCATTCAGACAAGCAAGTTTAGCTGTATCAGTTTGAGTATTAATGCCACCTAATTGCTTTTGTGGTTCAAGCCCCGCGTATAAGAGTAACCTGAGCATAGGACAGAGTTGGATGCTTCAATTTAGATATTATATATATTTTCTACACATGCAATATTAACCTGCAAGTTTTTAGAGTGCTAGAGAGATTTACTTCAACTGATTTACTCCAATGTGTAACAAAAGTGGGTGTACCAAATTTCTCTTTTAATTACTGTAAACAAATGATATTATTCAGGCCCCGAACGGAGTGCCATTATCTGCAATTGCAGAGACAGCCTAACCACCTGCTATGCATTTTATCTGGCCTTTTGGTGAATGGACATAAGCAAGAAAAATATTGACTTTGTGGAGAAAAATGCATCCTATAATATGAAACCTATGATCAGGCTCTAACAGGTTGTTTACCATGCTAGAGGCAGAATACAAGTAAAACTGGCAAAGATCCAATAGATTTCAACCAAGGATAGTCTACTGACATTTCAGATCTTGTCTATAAAACCAGTATAAAGAGCAGGCAAGTTATAGTTTGATTTGTATGAGATGTTTTAAAAATACAAGATAATCCCCACCCTGAAGAAACTGCAATCTAAACAGGCAAGACAACGGCTATGGGAAAAAGATTCAACTTCAAAGTACAGCAGTGTTAATCTGCAATTGTCACGCAACTTCCATGATTGTTTTTAGTTTGTTGTTTATTCTGGTTTTTTAATTCTTGACGACTAAAACTAGCCATACAGAATGCCAATATCTAGCAAACATCCCTGTGTGAAAAGGATTAACTATTTAATTGGATACTAGCAGCTGTGGTTGTCTTAACAAAAAAGCACTAATGCAGGTAAGAACAGTGACAAGGATCAGAGAGACTAAATTAGGCCTAAGCGGGAGCATCTACATGTGCAATTAGCACAACTCAATAAATTCTGTTGCAGTTCGTGCTAGAGTCAGCTGCTCCCCGGCACAGCATCTGCACGTGCATCCAGAACCGCAGCAGTTTGAGCTGGGGCAGAGCAGCCACGGGCTGGCAGGAGGCCAGGGTGATCAGCCCCAGGTTCCAAGTGGCAGCATCAAGGCTGGCTGGGGCGCGAGGGTGCTACAGTGCTGGGCTAGGTGGCAGGCAGCCCCCGCACTGGAGCACACTTGTGCCCTGCCCTGGTTACAGTCTACATGTATGTCCTTTGCTGTAGTGATAGTACTGTCCCCGACAGTACTACTCTACAGCAGAATGAGTTAATTTACTGCTCTCTAATATGGGTGCATGTATAGACTGTGTCGCTTTACTACAGAGAGCTAATTAGTCAACTGCAGCACGGTGCATGCGTAAATCCACGCACTGTTTTATTACAGAAAATCTCTTTCAAGTCAGAGTAAAAACAGCTAACAGAGTGGAGGCACTGTGACAGTTTAATGAGCAGAACACATCACCCTATTTAAATCTGAAATCAGAGTGGTTAAGAGCAGAAGCACAACAGGAATACAGAATTTGGCACCCCAAATCTTGGAAGTTATTGGGAGGAAAGCACAAGGGGAGGGAGGGAAGAATAATTGGAATAACTCCTGCTCTGCACGTTTCTATTCCCAGGTCTTGAAAATTTCATCCTGCACAACAAGAAACCTCACTCAAAGATGTATCAAACCTCACTGAACTAAACTGTCTATTGCTTTAAACAAGCACTAGATTCAAGAAGAAGCTTCTCAACAGCACAAGGGTAGCTGACAACAGTTGTAAGATGGTTAATACTGTAAAGCAGTTAGCTATTTACACATATACACTATTTAGTTAACTCTTGACATGCAGTAGTGCTAGGAGGCCCAAAAGGTTGGTCCCATTTTAAAAGAGTTATACAACAGCTCTGACTCCAAAAATGTCAGAAACATAAAATGATAAATCCACCTTCACAGTTCAGAGGTCACAATTTTGAGAAAATTGTCCAACAAGACACATCCTCACGAGACGGACAAAGCCAGAAGTGAAAAGAATGTCAGAATAACTTTTCTGTCAAAAATTTTAAAAATAAACAATCAAACTCGCACACCTCTTACCATGCCCCATTATGAAGCAGCTTTTCAAGTAATCGTGTGCAAGTTTTAGGATGTACATGCACTAGTTAGTTTTTCCTACAAATACTCGCCAAATCTTTAAAATCAAATTTATTTGGTTTCAAATGAATACTGAGCCAAAATAACACTGCAATTACTTCAATCTTGATGCAAACCAAAAGAAACAAATATACCAGTAACAACACAAAATGGCAAGAAGTTTTGCTGTTTGAACCTTTTGCCATGTTCTTTTAAAAAAAGCCAACTATTCATGATTACTGGTTATCTAATTACATTTAAGAATACTTGGATTAAAACATCTGCTACTAAAATCCATCCATTCTGGTCAGTTAAACAATAAAAAACCCAAGTTATACTCACGCTTTTAAAAGCTGGCCCTCTGAACATGATTATATATAATATGTATCATCCAAGATTTCTCAGAAAACTTAAGGTTTTTCAGATCAGGTTTTTCTGAAGAGATTTCTACTACCAATTTTAGAAGTAAGCTCACAGCTATGACATGAGTTGTTAAAAATGGTCTTCAAAAAGAGTTTTAAAGCTTTAAAATATTACTCGTCAAAGATTGCTAGGCCAATAATAATGCATACACCATTTAATACTGCATAGTGTTCCTTTCCATCTCTATGCCTTTAACATAAAGATAAGCAGTGTATTGAAAATACAATTTCTCTTCATGCTAGCAAATTGACTTTTTGTACTTGTAAGTCCATTCCCTGAATATTTTTAAATGTCAATGTACACAGGACAACTTTTACTGACATCATACCCTCGTTCGTGCAACTTACCCCAAAGGTTTTGGTTTGTGTGTGTCTAGGGAGTGCAATTGACATCTCTTGTTCTTCTTGCTTTTGGGAATTGCATCTATCATGTCATTCAATTTGGACCTATGTAAAAAAAAAAATTCACAAACTGCCTTTAATATTAAAATTACATTTTTCCAACAATGCTCACAAGATTACTCAACGGACGCATAATGTTTCAACAATTACCAGAGAAACAAATATTCTGTACAGATTTACAAACTCCAAGCTCTTCTTCCTGCCTCTATTTTTGCCTTTGACTATACAAAGTCTCTTTTCAATAGCTCAGGTGAATTAAAAAACCAGTGAATCTTTCTAAAAAGCAAAGCAAGTCAGTCTCAGTGTCATGTGCCAGAGTAGCCCCTAGCTTTTAAGGGTAGCAGACACAGAAGGCATGTCCCCATGAACAGGCATTTCCCCAGGGACAACTAGCAGAAGCACATATTTGCTCCTGCACATGCACTCTGGGGTGTGGCAGACTGCCCCGGGTGAGATAGGGGAGGCTAGAGCCAGCACCTGGGCTGGCCACAGCCTAACCTGGGGTCCTGGGGGCCTCCCGTGGCTGCTATGGTGCTGATCCAAGCATGCGGAGCCTGGCTGGCAGCTGGAGCATGGCTCAAGCCACCCAGCTTATGGGCAGTGCACACTGCAGCCATGTGCACTGCCAAACTTTTTTTTTTTTTTTTTGCTGCTGTTTTGTTTGGAGCAGGGGGGTTGTTTTGTGTTGGGTTTTGTTTTTTTTTACACCAGGATCTCCTAGTGTTAAAAAAAAAAAAAACCCCAAAAAACAACTGCTGCGCTGCAAATTAGGAATACAGCAAACAAGTGAATGTGCTGTTTGCAGCGTGGGAGACGGGTTTGCAGCATGGCAAACTACACGTGCGTGCTTGTGGGGCTGCACTCAGAAGGTTTAAATCTGCATCCTCTCCATTACTAAAGGGCACTGGTCTGCCCAATTTACTGTACTGCAAGAGCAAGACACAGAAATCTTTTTCTTTTGATGTTTACAATCTGGAGGGGAAAAAAATCTTCCTCTAAACATGCCTGCTAAAACTACACATATAATTATTTAGCACCAAACAGCTAAGAACCTAAATATTAACCCTCAATCTCCTTCAACTGGAAAGAACAAATGCAACTGGCCATGAAGGAATAATTAGATCACACAATTTTCAATTTAGCCCTACTCAAAAAAACAAAACCAAAAAACCCCCAAACCAAGTAGTATCTGATCAAAGTGCCAATAACACTTCAGTATTTACACCAAGAAAACTAGGCAGAGAGGTTAGCTTTCTCCTTTCAGGAGTGGGGCAAGGAAAGAACAACTTGAGCAGCTGTGTTTTCATATACCAAACAGGAGTTACTTACCCATGCACATAAAATAAAGTGTAAAGCTTCTTTGCATCCGTCATGCAGCTTCGAGTTACAGAAAGGACACCCTTTGGGCCAACGGTTAGGGGCTCAAGAGCTGGATTTCCAGACTCAACAAGCTGGGAAAACAGACGTTCCACACTACGACGACAGCCGACACATGGGACAAGCTGCGAAAGTGCACTCAGGACTTCACGCGATGTCACCATCATGGCAATATTTAGATCTTGCTGTTTAAGCATACTATGTCGCTGAGAGAGAGAGAGAGAGAACGCAATTAAAATCTCTAAAGGGTTGATTTTTAAACATAGGTTTTCATGTTGTCAGCATTTTACTATCTACTAAAGGTATTTTGTAAGGATCTGCAGGGTTTAAGCTTTTGGGTCATTAGTTCACTACTGATGAGATAATTATTTGCGGCAAAAAACCCATGTAAGCCTGGAGCCAACACAGGAAGAAAAGTATTCCTGCTTTTATCATAGGAGGAACTTCTGTTACCATCAATACTATTTTGAGCCTTAGAGTCCAGCCTCACAAAAAAGAAAGCAGTCTTATTCTCCAGTCCTTTCCCTATTCCACTTTACCAGAAAATGCTGTTATTCCAGGATGACAACTCTGAAGTGCCTTTACTACCAAGGAGAGACAGGCTCCTCCATTCAAACATAAGGAAAGGACAGGAACAGCCTGGACTGGCAAGGTCTGTCTCGGTGCAGAACTATTATCAGCCCAGAAACAGCAAAAATAACTCTCTCTGACAAGTCATAATTTACTGCATTTATACAAGTCTTAACACACCAGGCAAATATTCAATGGCCCTGCATAACCAGGACAGGGAAAGTGAAAACAACCTAAAAATATGGTGTCATAGCACAAACTGATGTAAAGAAAAGACAGTATTTTAATTTTTCAGTTTTAACAGTCATGTATTACTTCCTTAAAATGATGCTTAAAATACTGGAGATAATTAAAATACTGACTTAAATTGACTTCTTTTACTGTGTCAGGGATAGATAATCTGACAATGATGGCAAGTTGTAACAACCGTTCGCTTCCCTGTAGTTGACTAACAGCACTAAAAGCTAGCAGATGCTCATGTTGGAGTTCTCTGCCATTATCCTGCAGAGAAATGCTTTATATGCAGCATCCGTATCTGAAATGCAGCAGTTAATACTACATTACAAAAATGCAAGCAGCCAATGCTGACAGCTCTAGCCTAAAGGAGATAAAAGAAAGTGGGCACAACAGAAATATACCACTTTGCTAGCATAGAGTTTCCCACACCAGGAATTGTGGGAACCGCAAATCTGTCTTTTAGTATCCCACTAGCAACCAAGGTATAAATGAATGCTGTCACTCCTGTTTTGGGAGTACGTCAGAGGTATTTGATGTTCTGCAGTGACAAATTTCTATTTCAGTACATACAGTACAGCATTCCCAAATCCAAATAATGGATCAAAATACAACTAGGAATTCTGGTTTCTGTATGAAGTACAGTTACACTGGCATTGACCGGCAGATGCCAATTTGCTGGAAGTTTTCAGTTTTAAATACCACAGAACTACATCCTGATAAAGACAATAATGTACAGGAGCACCAACTGCAAGGGAATGGAACAAAATGCATCTTCTGGTGCTGGTGCATAAGAGGCATTTCACTACATATTTAATGTAACAGCAAACATTTACAAAGTGGTACATAAAACTTTAAAAGTCAGTCAAGTAATCACAGACTGTGAAGTCTGATGCACAGATTTTTGTTTTAACTGGCAGGCAATTAAAATCTTCATGGTTTACCTGAATGAACTGCTTTAATTGTGCACTATTATTCTGATGTCCATCAAGGTTTAGCACGTTATCAGGAAATTCCATCACCATCTAAACAAGACAAAAATAATTTTTCAAAAAATATGTAGCCAAACAAACAAATGCAGAATTTATTATTCTTCCTTTGAAAAGATACAGGTACAGATGTCTAGTGAATCCACTTTAATTCTTCCAGTACTGTAATGCGAAAAGAAAGTACTCCATTTAGTGGTATTAAAAACTGTCGAAGCTTTCACTCTGTCTTCATGTTCTAGACACACTTTCAACCTGGCAATTCCTAAAGGGCCATTTTAGATGAACAAAAAAAAATTCCTAGCTGAGACAGCAATATTTTATATTACTAATATGATATTCAATATTTGAAGCACTACTTTAATTAAAAAGAAGTTATATTATTTTAGGCATTAGGATACAAGTTGATCCAACAGCTTAACTACAACTATAAAGTTACAGAAGAGCAGTCACACATCTATGACAGTTTAATGACTTCCGAGTCTACTGCTGCAGTGTTCATTTAAGAATATATTAAAAGTAACAAGATACTCCAAGGTAGACATGATTTTGTACGACTACAGCTGCAGTTCTCAAGTAATTCCTAGCTCTGTTGGCTCACGCTTTTACTACATGATTACTGATGCAACATTTCATATTTTTGCCCTCCATGGTAAAACTTAAATAAGCGACAAGATTAGGAAAAAGTAAGGTACTCACTTAGGCTGCAATTTGTTAATAGATAACCACATAATTTTGGGATTTCAAAATGAGAAGCACTACATTTTTTTGGAAGCCAAAATGCCAGTAAAAGCTACTCTTATTTGCAAAGTTCAAGTTCCCTCATACTTTAGAGCCAATTATTAGTGCATCACATTCACGGAGTCTGTGTAAGCAGCCTCTCTGTTCTAGTCTGACACAATAAAAAAAAAATATTAATTTTTACCAGATGTACCCAGACTAAACAAGTATTCCTTCCTACATTCCTCTTTCACTAGTGTTCAAATTGCTTGGTCCATCTTTGCCCCTGGACATGAGAACTGGACTCCCTCATGGCTACACCTAAGGTAGAGTCTCTTTTTACAGCTCCTCCACTATTTATGGTAATCAGCATGGATAACAGAAGATGCAGAGGAAACTGGACTAAAAATCTTTTACAGTGTATCCACATTTTATGTACCTTTAATTTACTTACATAGATAGCTGATCAAATCACTACTAGAACTAATTTGCTCCATCCTAGTACTCAAGTACTGCAATTTCATTTATCAACCCTGCTCCATACCAACCTAGCTAGGCTTTTTAACTGATCCTGAAACTGACTTCACATGTATGCACAAGTATGACCAGAGTCCCATTGAGGTCAGTGAGGATCAGCTTATTTAAAATCTCTCTACAGGATCAGGTCAGTTCAAATTTGGCTAAAAACTGGTTTTCACTGTACATGGGCTTTTACAAAAGGGCCAAATCCGAGAAAAATGTTCAGTTCAAAGTTTCCCTTGGATAATTGGCAAGTATCTTTCTGTTCTGACTTCAAACTGCACCATATGAAGAGAGTGACTGTATGCAAAAGTCTTAATTGATTTATACTGTCCAAGTGGAGAAATGCAGAGTAAGCCAGTGTAAATAAAACGTATTTTTTAAACTTAGTTTTAGTCACCTAAGGTGTGAAGAAAATATGCTGCAACAAACTGCTATTGTTAAATCTTCTTTCAATAAGATTGCCAGCTAAGCTGGCACCATGACAACTGTTTTAATATTAAAGTAGTTTGCTTCCATTTTCCTCCTCCTCACCACTTCTTTTGCACCCTTTCTTCAACTGGCTGGAGAGGAGAGGAGCAATCTCCTGAGACTCTTATTTCACTCTCTGCTTCCCTCACAATCACCGAAACAAACTCCAGAGAGCGATGAAGCATTTTCCTTCAGCCAGTCAATACTGCTCCTTCAGCTGGCCAGAGGTCACTTCAGAATGATACTTTCTAGGCTTGGAGAGCAGAGTTTAAGGTAATGAACTTTGTCCCAATCCTATATGCACTAGCACTGGAGCACTAATGGAGTTCTGCTCCTTGTGGATGTGTTTTCTCTCTATTTATAGTTTATGCTTTTTTGGCTCCTTCCTTATCCATTTCTCTTGGCTTCTCCTTCTAGGACCCATAACACATTATGAATTTTTTGTTGGTGCAGGATTATGTGAAGAAAACATTCAGTGTGCGTTTGTGTTGTATCTGTCCAACAGGATGACATCGCTGAAGCCTTTAAGTGCTACTCAAATTTTAAAAAGCCACCATTCCCTATGTCTTCTGCAAGTCATTGCCACGTGGAGCGTAGGATCATGCTGCTTGTGTTGGTTTCAGGATACTCCTGGGGAATGCTAATCTTGTCCATGGTGATCTGGTGCTCCTGCTGGGCACAGGCTATACGCAAGAGTGACAGCAAGATAATCCACCACTAGAAAAAGAGGGAATTGTACTCATCACCCTCCTTTCATATTTCCAACCCTTTATTGAAAGACGCCTTCTAGCACTTCTGTACAGTACAGCGAAACTCTTAGGGATCAAGTCAATTCAGGCCGCTGTCAGATGAAGTTCTACGAACAGGAATAATGGTTAGCACTCACCCCCTGAAGTGAGAATATAAGTAACCCTGACCCAGAGGTCACATAGGCTACTTCCTGTTATTTTCAGAAACCTAAATAGTTAAATGTTCAGCAGTTTCCATTTGGAAGGGTCAAAATAAGAACATGTAAAGCTAGTGTATTTTTTTTTCCTTTAAAAGGAGTGACATGTTATTCTAGCTATGCAATTTTTTTTTTTACACCTTTTTATTCCAAAAAAAAAAAAAAATGCAACAAGTTTCAGAGAATTCTATTTCAGACACACACATACTAATTTGGGGCCACCAACTCCTTCCTTCTAGATTAAATAATTTACACACCAGCCTGATTATATCAGTCAATAAGCACCTGGAACGTTCTTATTTTGTCTCTTTAAAATAAAAAAGTTAGTATTACACCTAAGCTTGGCAGACAACTACAGAACTGTCAAGACTTTAGGATTTTAAGAATCGTAGATAAATCTGGGAGGAAGGCAAAAAACCCGGAGTCCATTCAACTCCTATCTCTGTAGCTCTGTTAAAGGGAAGCTTCCACTGTACCTAGAAACAAGCATCTTATAATTCAATAGTGGGAACAGCATAAAAACCTGACCCAGAGCAATCCTCTTTATGTGGAGAATGACTTGCACTTATACAAACATTTTTCAGCCAAACGGATCAAAAGCAGTTTACACCTATATATAGGAACCTGTTTACTCATAACTGTAGCCCACCTTTAGCATAAAAGTACATCGACACTTTAACATCACAAACACCTAGACATGTAGAACAAGACTCAGGCCAACTAAAAATCAGGAGGAATTTTAGATCTGTAGAATTTAAAGTGACCCATACTGCAGCTTAGCTAGAACAGTAAGACTCCTGCACATGCAAGAGAGGTTTGCATTTGTACGTGCACATAATAAGACCATGCTAGTCTTCTGCTGACACACTGCCAATAAATATTTTTTCTCTGTACAGATCTTAAAATAATACAATGAGAAAACAATGCATCTGAAATGTCATCAGCAATATCTACATGCTACTGGGTTTTAAGTTAACTAACCACTCACGGAAAAAGAAAAAAAAAATAAAAATCAGACCATCTTTAAACATCTCAATGCAAACTTGTACTGTGCGCGCAATAAAAGTAGTAGGATAAAGAAGAAGAAAATGGTAGACACATAATCAATTTATGTGACTCTCCTTTTGCAATACTGTATGGTGTTCTGGTCCCTGTACTAAAAAAAAAAAAGAGAGGACAGGTAGCAAAAATGATTGGAGGCAAGAAGAGACTGGAAAGAGCAAAATGTTTAGTTCTCAGGCATGTCAAGAAAATGCATAAAATAAAGAATAGCCAAAAATCCATAAAATCAGTGTCTTGTCCACCCTCTCATAATAAGAAGAAAGGGTGGAAACAGAGAGAAAGACAGAGGGTGGAAAGATTATTAATGGAAACAGAGAAATGTAAAGTGGATAAATTTTACACAATGCACAATTAACAGCACTTGCTGTCACAAGGCCAATAGCTTAACACGCACAAAAGATTCAGGCATTTATACAGATATTTTCACAATCTTATTCTACTGGATAGAGGAATTAATACATTAGGAATAAACCATAGTATGTTTTACAGCTACAGACAAACCCCAAGGGGCAAAAATTAGGAAAAACACCAGTGGCTCCACCCAGGCCTGAGCCCTAGGCTTCAAATCCTTCATGATTTTCTACTATGGGGTTCCTTGCACCTTCCTCCAAAGCATCCCTTACAAAATAAGAGAAAGAGACCTAGATGACACTGTCCCCAGATCCAGGGATGTATTTGGCAGCTGTGTTGGTCTGAGATTAAAAGAAATGCAAAACTCTTGGTCCACAGATGATACCTTTTATTAGACCAACTAAGAAATCACAAAAAAGAAATATCTTTTTCTGCAAGCTGTTGAGCACACACGCCCTTACATCTGTGCATCTCAAACAACATACAAAAAAAAATCCAACCGATATCCATTTTGCCACATCAAGCAGCATGAAAATTGCACACTTTACACTAGTGGCACAGCGCACTAAAGGGACAAGGCAACCAAATGGCTAAGAGTGTTTTGGTGAAGAATTTACCTTGTGTCGCTATGTCTTTAACCCACCTGGTCCAAAACCCAGCCCGACCACTACCTCTCTCAATTATTTTAGAAGGTACATTATAAGTGAATATATTGTTAAATTAAAGTAATTAACCCAACCCGACCACCACCTCTCTCAATTGTTTAACGATATATTCATTTATAACGTACGTTCTAAAATTATTTTAAAACATACGTTACGAACAAATATATTGTTAAGTTAAGGTAGCAAACACAACCCGACCACAGGCTCTCACAATTATTTTAAAACATATCCTATGAACGAATACATTGTCAAATTAAAGTAGTGAACCCAACCTGACCAGAACCTTTCTTGATTCTTTGAGAACGCCTGTTATAAGTGAATATATCATTAAATTAATAAACCCAACCTGACCACAACCTCCCTCGATTATTTTAGAATGAATATATCGTTAAATTAAAAGTAGTGAACCCAGCCTGACCACCACCTCTCTCGATTTGTTGAGAACGCAGATTATAAACGAACACATCATTCAATGAAAAGTATCCAGGTTGTAGCCATATCGGTCTAGAGGAAAAAGGCTCGCAGTTGAGACAACACCTTGCATTAGACCAACAAGATTTTTTGCAAAAAAACCCTCTTTAAAGATTTTTTCCTATTCTTCTTGCAAAAAAAAAAAACTCTTTATTTTTTCAAAATTCTTTTTGCAAAAAAAACCTCTTTAAAATTAAAGATTTGTCCTATTCTTTTTGCAAAAAGCCTTTAATTAAAGACTTTTTCTAAATTCTTTTTGCAAAAAACCTCTTTAAAATTAAAGATTTGTCCTATTCTTTTTGCAAAAGGCCTTTAAAGATTTTTCCTATTCTTTCTGCAAAAAAAAACCTCTTTAAAGATTGTTCCTGTTCTTTCTGCAAAAAAACATTAATTAAAGACTGTTTAAAAATTCTTTTTGCAAAAAACCTCTTTAATTTAAAGACCTGTTCTACTCTTTTTACAAAAAAAAACCTCTATTTTTTAAATTCTTTTTGCAAAAAACCTAATTAAAGATTTTTTTTTTTTTTTTTTTTAATTCTTTTTGCAAAAAACCTGGCCGGTCTAATCAACATCATCTCTAGAATTTGGGAGGGGGGAGGGGGGGGGGTTTGGCAAAACCCGTGTCAGTCGAATAAGAACGATCCTCCCTAGGACTGTCATTAATTAGAAGTCATTTCCACGGGGACAGACGCCCCCCCGCCGTACCGGGGAGCCCGGGGCTGCTTGTTGCAAGCAGGGCCCCAAAGCAGAGCCCGGAGGGGAAGGAGGAAGTCCCTGACATGTTGGTTTTTGGGGGGAGGGAAGCACCCAGGCCAGGGCTGGTCTCGTCGCAGACATGTTATGGGGGGGGGGGTAGGTGAGGCGGAGCAGGGGGCGAGGCGAGCCCCGGCCGCGCGGGGAGGCAGGGAGGGAGGGAGGGAGGGAGGCAGGCGGGCGGCCCAGCGCTCACCGTGAGGGTGTCGTCGATGTAGAGGGGGATCTGCCTCTTCTCGAAGGGGAACTCCTCCTCGCCGTCCCTGCACACGGCCACCAGCCGCGCCATCGCCGCTGCCTCCGCCGCTGCCGCTTCCTCCCCGCGTCCGTCCGCCTGCCAACGGCCAAACCGGGAGGTCAACACCCGCTCGGCCCCGCCCCCCGCCGCCGCCGCCCCGCCCCCGCGGCCGTTACGCTCGGGCGGGCCCGCGCCCCGCGGCCTTTACCGGCTCCCTCGCGGCCTCGGCGCGCTGACAGGCGGGCGGGCGGGCGGACACCGCGGGCCTCGGCGGCGGCGTCGTCTCCTCACGGCCGCCCCTCCCTGCAGGCCGCGGCCCCGCCCCTCTCGCGAGAGCACGGCCGCTCCGCCCCCTTCCCCTCCCCGCGCGGGGGCGGGGCCTCCCTCAGGGCACGGCGCGGACACGCCCACGTGGCCTCCGCAACGCCGCCCAGGAGGGGGACAGACCGCCCCCATTGCGTAACCCCTCAATTGCACACCCCACCACTGCAGGAGCCCCCAATTGCACACACACCCCCATTGCATGAACCCCCAATTGCACACCCCACCACTGCAGGAGCCCCCAATTGCACGCCCCCATTGCATGAACCCTCAATTGCACACCCCACCACTGCATGGCCCCCCAATTGCACACACACCCCCATTGCATGAACCCCCAATTGCACACCCCCATTGCATAAACCCCCAATTGCACATCCCACCACTGCATGGCCCCCCAATTGCACACACACACCCATTGCATAACCCCCCAAATGCACACCCCACCACTTCAGGAGCCCCCAATTGCACGCCCCCATTGCATGAACCCCCAATTGCACACCCCCATTGCATAACCCCTCAATTGCACACCCCACCACTGCATGGCCCCCCAATTGCACACACACCCCCATTGCATGAACCCCCAATTGCACACCCTCATTGCATAAACCCCCAATTGCACACCCCACCACTGCTGAACCCCCAATTGCACACCCAACCCCCATTGCATGGCCTTCAATTGCACACCCCCATTGCATGAACCCCCAATTGTACACCCGCCCCCATTGCATGGGCCCATAAAGTGGGGGGAAACCTGGCCTGGTCCCAAACAGCTCATTTTTTAATATCAATGATATCATTTTTAAACAGGTGGAGTCGTGCTGAGATCATGTTTAAGTTTGGTGAACTTCAACTGAGGTAACGCCTTCCCTTAAAACAGGGCCGCAAGACCCCCCCAGCCAAAAAAAAACCCATCCCTCTTCACTTATCTGGCACTTCAAAGGTACGAGACCCTCCCTCCAAGGGGAAAAGAAAAAGAAATCTGAAAAAGGATGAGAGGAAAGAGAGACGGAGAGCTGGGAGTTAAAAAGCATTTGTATGTAACTGCTGATCAAAGTAGAGATGGTGAAAAGGGACTCCGGGGTAGTGATTAGACTCTGAGAGCAAAAACTCGGCTTAATCCCTTGCTCTGACACCTGCTTATAGTGAAAGTGGACAAATCTAACATTGCTTTAACCTCGTTTGCACCAGAAATACGCTATTGCTGCAGATCAGCTCTAGTCAGTACAGCTGCGCTGGAGCTGTGTGTGGCTGGACTGCAAACGGTGGCAGGAGAAAAAACACCTTAAACACCATTTCAGAAACAGTAGCTAAAATTTACACACGGGATGCCCAACACAAAGATTACAATGCAACCTCACAGTCTCATACCTTGGTTAACAAGGCTCCGTGTACATTGGCCTAAGTTTCCTTGCAGGGGCTCTGGAGTTCGCAGCACTCGGGTGCAGCAGACTGAAAATCCTGTGGTAATTTAATTTAAATAGGGAGAAAAAAAAACAACCCAGACTTTCATTAGCTAAATATGAAAATGATGCAACTGGTACGGTATCTTTCATATTACTTCTATTATAGTCACTGCCTGTGACAGTGGTAGGGGCCATTAAATAAAGGGATTTTCATGTGTGTTGATTATTTCAGGCTGAAGTGAAACCCTTGAGAATACTACCAGTATTTAAAAAAAAAGAAATACAAGCTGAAATTCTGTACAAGCTGGTGGGTGTTGGGGGGGTGTCTCGAGTCGCAGCATTGCAGAGCACACCGGGTTCAGGTTCTCTCCAGGTCTATTCAGCATACAACCTCATTCATCATTGCAGTCCCTTTTCTGTCTGGCTGCGTAGGACTAAGTGGAATCTCAGCGTAACAAGAGAACAAATACTCCCACCAACGCTTTCCACCCTGAGGACAGCATATAGGAATAATCAAAAGATTGGGAATGACACTGAACGTGCTCAATTTTATATGACGAATTTGCCTGTGGAAGGGCCTGACTGGCATCCCTAAAGAGTAAAGCCATATAGCTAACCACAGAAAAGAAGCAAAATTAACCGAAAGAGGTCAGTTCCCATACTGCCCCACCTGCATGCTTCAAGCTTGATCTGGAGGAACACATACTTACTCCTCTAAGATATTCAGGGCGCGTCTACATGAGACGCTTCGAGCACAGTAGACTAATTCTACTGTGCATTAGCGCAGCGGGCAAAACCCGTGCTAATACGCTAATGAGCAGTAGATTTAATCTGCTGCACATTAACGTCACAAAAAGACTCTCTGCGCTACTGTGCAGTAGTGCCGATGACGGTGCATTAAATTACTGGTCATTACAGATACTAAAGCATAATGCATCATAATTACGGCACATTAATGAATATATAGATGCACCCACAGACATTAAAAACAAGTGCCCAAATATTTTAAGTTGTAAATGGGCATCCTTGAGAAGCTCTTTTGGAAATAACTGACTTTGGTCTTAAAGAGAAGTTACTGGATTTAAAATGTAGCATAAAAGCGTCTTAGTATCAGAACTGATCCTGAAAAGTTAAAGAAAGTGTACAGGAGACATTACTAATATAAGCCAATCCATTCTGCTCTCCCACTCGTTTCTTCTGCCTTCCCCCTTTGCTGCAGCCCTGTGAAAAGCCCATTATTAGGTGGTCAAATTGTGACATCAAAGACAAATTAATCAATTATAATCCTCACCCCTTTGTCTATATTCTCCAGTTACACTGTATATTTGGAACTAAAGAGATAACTCCTCCACTATTCTGCTATTTCTTGCACTCCCTCCAAGTCACTGTCATACTACAGTCCTATCAGGTAAAATACCAGAATAATTAAATTTGACTGTACATTAAATTGAATTTCTGATGCAGATTTTTTCCACGCGTATCAACAGAAGCACAAGATGCATATTACCTCGCTCATCCAAATCTCATCAAAACCAAAGCTGGGAGAAAACAACATTCTCGGTGCTATCTGGTGGCAAGGGTTGTGCTACACCTATTGAAACGCACCTCTTTCCATCTCATACAGAGAACAGCAACTCAAGCTGACTTAATTTATCACTAGTGAGCGGGAGAAAAAAAGCAAGTCTGTTTCTCGTCCACAGCATATTTGTACTTCTCAAGCTCTTAAGACTTGCATTATACTGTCCCACTTACTTGATCAAAGAACTCTAGGGTGCATTACTTTATTGGTAATTTCAGAAAACTGGCTCCATATCTGTAACTAATCATGGACTAAACTTTCTGTATTCCCAACTATGCCTGTTGCCTGAGGCTAGAAGTTGCTACCTTGTTACTGATGATAAGTTATGGGACTTAATTGGCATTCTCACTCGCTCCATAGCAAAGGACTTACTTTTATATAACTTAAAAAATGGGCGACTGACTCATGATTTGCTGTTCTGCCATCTACGGTTTTACTATGAACGGTTCATTGTTGGGACTGTGACATCAGAGAGCGAAGAGCCAATCACACACTACTTATAATGTATTTGCATACTGCAGTCCTATTGGTTTATGTGGCTTAGTTATTGCATCTTTTACATTACAAACCAAAGCTCCAGTTATTCAACTGCTTGCACACCGGCTGCCTTACACATATACAAAGCCAAACGGGCTCTGCCTCGGCATAACAGGCTTCCTCCACCTGACCCTGGTTCATTAAGATACAATTTACATACCGCCTTCTAATTAAAGGATTCTTTTTGCTGCTTTTACAAATA